>NC_086098.1:67318371-67621401 GCF_963921235.1 Mobula hypostoma
TTTTGGCGCGGGTGTGACCTGTACAAAAAGGACGGGTTACACTTGAATCCTAGGGGGACCAATATCCTGGCAGGGAGATTAGCGAGGGCTACTGAGGTGACTTTAAACTAGAATGGTTGGGGGGGTGGGAATCGAATTAAAGAGACTAGGAGAGAGGAGGGTAGTTCACAACAGGGGGATGGGAACAAGTGCAGAGAGACAGAGGGGTGTAAAATGAGGGTAGAAGCAAAAAGTAGTAAGGTAAAAAGTAAAAGTGGCAGGCTGGCAAATCCAGGGCAAAAATCAAAAAGTCAAAAAGGGCCACTTTTCAATATAATTGTATAAGGGCTAAGAGTGTTGTAAAACCGAGCCCGAAGGCTTTGTGTGTCAATGCAAGGAGCATTCGTAACAAGGTGGATGAATTAAAAGTGCAGATTGTTATTAATGAATATGATATAGTTGGGATCACAGAGACATGGCTCCAGGGTGACCAATGATGGGAGCTCAACATTCAGGGATATTCAATATTCAGGAGGGATAGACATGAAAGAAAAGGAGGTGGGGAAGCGTTGCTGGTTAGAGAGGAGATTAACGGGATAGAAAGGAAGGACATAAGCCGGGAGGATGTGGAATCGATATGGGTAGAGCTGCATAACACTAAGGGGCAGAAAACACTGGTGGGAGTTGTGTACAGGCCACCTAACAGTAGTAGTGAGGTTGGGGATGGTATTAAACAGGAAATTAGAAATGTGTGCAATAAAGGAACAGCAGTTATAATGGGTGACTTCAATCTACATATAGATTGGGTGAACCAAATTGGTAAGGGTGCTGAGGAAGAGGATTTCTTGGAATGTATGCTGGATGGTTTTTTGAACCAACATGTTGAGGAACCAATTAGAGAGCAGGCTATTCTAGACTGGGTATTGAGCAATGAGGAAGGGTTAATTAGCAATCTTGTCGTGAGAGGCCCCTTGGGTAAGAGTGACCATAATATGGTGGAATTCTTCATTAAGATGGAGAGTGACGTAGTTAATTCAAAAACAAAGATTCTGAACTTAAAGAAGGGTAACTTTGAAGGTATGAGACATAAATTAGCTAAGATAGACTAGCAAATGACACTTAAAGGGTTGACGGTGGATATGCAATGGCAAGCATTTAAAGATTGCATGGATGAACTACAACAATTGTTCATCCCAGTTTGGCAAAAGAATAAATCAAGGAAGGTAGTGCACCCGTGGATGACAAGGGAAATTAGGGATAGTATCAATTCCAAAGAAGAAGCATACAAATTAGCCAGAAAAAGTGGCTCACCTGAGGACTGGGAGAAATTCAGAGTCCAGCAGAGGAGGACAAAGGGCTTAATTAGGAAGGGGAAAAAAGATTATGAGAAAAAACTGGCAGGGAACATAAAAACATGAAAAGAAAAAGATTGGTTAAGACAAATGTAGATCCCCCACAGACAGAAACAGGTGAATTGATTATGGGGAGCAAAGACATGGCAGACCAATTGAATAACTTCTTTGGTTCTGTCTTCACTAAGGAGGACATAAATAATCTTCCAGAAATAGTAGGGGACAGAGGGTCCAGTGAGATGGAGGAACTGAGGGAAATACATGTTAGTGGGGAAGTGGAGTTAGGTAAATTGAAGGGATTAAAGGCAGATAAATCCCCAGGGCCAGATGGTCTGTATCCCAGAGTGCTTAAGGAAGTAGCCCAAGAAATAGTGGATGCATTAGTGATAATTTTTCAAAACTCTTTAGATTCTGGACTAGTTCCTGAGGATTGGAGGGTGGCTAATGTAACCCCACTTTTTAAAAAGGAGGGAGAGAGAAACCGAGGAATTATAGACCGGTTAGCCTAACATCGGTGGTGGGGAAAATGCTAGAGTCAGTTGTCAAAGATGTGATAACAGCACATTTGGAAAGTGGTGAAATCATCGGACAAAGTCAGCATGGATTTGTGAAAGGAAAATCATGTCTGATGAATCTCATTGAATTTTTTGAGGATGTAACTAGTAGAGTGGATAGGGGAGAACCAGTGGATGTGGTATATTTGGATTTTCAAAAGGCTCTTGACAAGGTCCCACACAGGAGATTAGTGTGCAAACTTAAAGCACACGGCATTGGGGGTAAGGTATTGATGTGGATAGAGAATTGGTTGGCAGACAGGAAGCAAAGAGTGGGAATAAACGGGACCGTTTCAGAATGGCAGGCAGTGACTAGTGGGGTACCGCAAGGCTCAGTGCTGGGACCCCAGTTGTTTACAATATATATTAATGACTTAGATGAGGGAATTAAATGCAGCATCTCCAAGTTTGCAGATGATACGAAGCTGGGCGGCAGTGTTAGTTGTGAGGAGGATGCTAAGAGGATGCAGAGTGACTTGGATAGGTTAGGTGAGTGGGCAAATTCATGGCAGATGCAATTTAATACGGATAAATGTGAGGTTATCCACTTTGGTGGCAAAAACAGGAAAACAGATTATTATCTGAATGGTGGCCAATTAGGAAAAGGGGAGGTGCAACGAGACCTGGGTGTCATTATACACCAGTCATTGAAAGTGGGCATGCAGGTACAGCAGGCGGTGAAAAAGGCAAATGGTATGCTGGCGTTCATAGCAAGAGGATTCGAGTACAGGAGCAGGGAGGTACTACTGCAGTTGTACAAGGCCTTGGTGAGACCACACCTGGAGTATTGTGTGCAGTTTTGGTCCCCTAATCTGAGGAAAGACATCCTTGCCATAGAGGGAGTACAAAGAACGTTCACCAGATTGATTCCTGGGATGGGAGGACTGTCATATGATGAAAGACTGGATCAATTAGGCTTATACTCATTGGAATTTAGAAGATTAAGGGGGGATCTTATTGAAACGTATAAAATCCTTAAGGGATTGGACAGGCTAGATGCAGGAAGATTGTTCCCGATGTTGGGGAAGTCCAGAACGAGGGGTCACAGTTTGAGGATAAAGGGGAAGCCTTTTAGGACCGAGATTAGGAAAAACCTTCACACAGAGAGTGGTGAATCTGTGGAATTCTCTGCCACAGGAAACGGTGGAGGCCAGTTCATTGGCTATGTTTAAGAGGGAGTTAGATATGTCCCTTGTGGGTAAAGGGATCAGGGGGTATGGAGGGAAGGCTGGTACAGGGTTCTAAGTTGGATGATCAGCCATGATCATACTGAATGGCGGTGCAGGCTTGAAGGGCCGAATGGCCTACTCCTGCACCTATTTTCTATGTTTCTATAAACTCTGATCCCATTGGACCAACAGGTTATTCTGGCACTAAACCAACTTTCAGATAGAACAAGCATGAAGCCAGAAGTGAGAGAACTCAGAGGTCCAGATGTCGTATTCCTTATCCTAATACTTAACTTTTTAAATCACCAGTAAAAACAAACCATTATAAAAGTTGCTCAGACAGAATTGTCTGTAAAACAGAATCTGATTAATTATTTGGTCAAATGCATACATTGCCTTTCAAATAAAATACTAAAATGTTTCAAATCAGCTTGATGGTAATCAGCAATAGCATCTGGTAAATATTCAAGTTTATGAATGACATTTAGGAACCTTGCAAAATCATATTATGTATCTACAGAAGAACAAGAAAAACAAGCACATCAAAGAATGACAAATTTTAACCTGATCAATAGGTAGATCCACTCTCATGTCTGCATCTTCCCTCACCTCAGCAGCGTCTTGGGTTTCTTTCCGAGGATCTTGAGCTTTAAACACTCCATTATCTTCTAATCCAAACAAACATAATATCCATCTTGTTACACACAAATGCAGTACTGTTTAACTTTACATGTACTAATGTTGCTTTGCTGGAAGTATACCATATATTGCGTGACAACCAAATGGCCAAGAAGAATCATTGCCCTGTGTTTAATCTTATCAAAAAATGGTCACTATTTCTTATTCACACCTACTCTTCCAGCAACAACATCAGCAATGTGAATCTGACTCTTAGGCTCCGTGCTGATGTTAACTTCATGAGTACAGGGTTCTTAGATGGCTGGATTCTCCAGTTGTGAGGTGAGTTGTAATAACTTCTGCAACATTCAAAACTATTAAATCACCAAGTATTATATTAAGAAAAATATTCAAGAATTTTAATGCAATGGTTTATTTCATTGAAGATTTACTTTCAGACAAATCATGATTTTAGGTCATAAGATTACTTGAATACCTTTTGTCAAATCTATAAAATCTATCTCAAGCTTTAGGTTAAGTAGTTGATTAGCATTATTTGTTTTACTTAGACCATAATACCATAAAACCTTAAGATATAGGAGCAGAATTAGGCCTTTCAGCCCATTGAGTCTGTTCCGCCATTCCATCATGGCTGATTTATTATCCCTCTCAACCCAATTCCCCTGGCTTCTCCACGTAACCTTAGACATTCTTACTGATTCAGAACCTATTAAACTCCACTTTAAATATACCCAATGACTTGGCCTCCACAGCTGTCTGTAGCAATGAATTCCACAGATTACCTACCCTCTGGTGAAACAAATTCCTCCTCATCTCTGTTCTCAGTGAATGTCTTCCTTCTGACCTTCCCATATTTCTGAGACTCATCTCTTCATAACAAGACCTGAATGTGTTGGAGCCTGCTCTCAAGAGTATATCACAACAGTTGAGGCCAGTTCATTTGCTACATTTAAGGAGTTAGATATGGCCCTTGTGGCTAAAGGTATCAGGGGGTATGGGGGGAAGGCTGGTACAGGGTTCTGAGTTGGAAGATCAGCCATGATCATACTGAATGGCGGGGCAAGCTCGAAGGGCCGAATGGCCTACTCCTGCACCTATTTTCTATGTTTCTATGTATATGGCCTTGTTTGCCTACTTTCCCTCTTTCCCCATTTCTTCTAACAATATTAATATCTTGATTCAGCACAAATACTTCCTTTTATATTCTGGCTTTTACATCCTTGCTTTTATATTCCTACTAGAATATAAAAGCAAGGATGTAATGTTAAGGCTTTATAAGGCACTGGTGAGCCCTCACCTGGAGTATTGTGAGCAGCTTTGGGCTCCTTACCTAAGAAAGGATGTGTTAACATTGGAGAGTGTTCAAAGAAGGTTCACAAAAATGATTCCAGGATTGAGAGGCCAAGTCAGAGAGTATATTTAAGACAGAGGTTAAGAGATCACTGATTAATCAGGGCATGAAGGGTTACAGGGAGAAGGCAGGAGATTGGGGCTGAGAAGAAAATGGATCAGCCATAATGAAATGGCAGAGCAGACTCAATGAGCAAAATGGCCTAATTCTGCTCCTATATCTTATGGTCAAAATTGATAGACTTTGAATGTTGTCCGGGACAGGTCATTATTCATATATAATCCTTGTCAGTTGATTATTAAATTGGAGGAAACATCATGGCTGCCAAATTCTGGCCCCTGTAAACAGCTATTAAAGCCGAGCTTGTTTTTATCACTTTGAAGTGTTAACATTCTATTTGGTTTTGAGTAGATCTTCAAATATGAAGACATACCTTTTCCCATCTTCACAAAGAACCCTAAGGCATCTCCTACTAAGATTTTCCTTCCCCTCCCAGACCACCACCTGCAGCCATATTCTAGTTAAAAACCCAGTTGCCGAGTTCAAGAAGTAGCATTCTAATAACATCCTGATCTTAATAACAGTCAGACCTGCCTTGTTGTGATTATAAGCGATTCATAGTAAATCATGTTTCCAATGAGGAAGAAAAATCAAGCCTAAAGTCTTTAGAAATTCAAAGTATCTCCTGAGCTAACTTTAAGATAGTTATATGTTGTTTTTTGTTAAATTAGTAAAAAAAAATGTTCAACAGTAGTTCAATGCAGGTGAACAAGTTCTAGCAGTAAAGTTAATGACCATACATACAACTTCACTTCCTATGATTAGAATGTAGTACTGTAGTGCCATGGATACGGGGTCTTGTCAATCTCCTTGTGGAAAATGAGGACACCATTCAAAATCTTCCCTGCTTGGGCATGTTCCATCTCTACCATTCCCTATTCCAATGGAAAATGGGCAATATAATGAGCTAACTAGCTGCTATCTGATGTTAGATTCAGACAGCTGTTGTTCCTGCTCTAAAGGTATTGAAAATATTGCATTTGATCTGGGGAATGCACAAAGATTTAGTTCCATGTTGATCCCTGCAATAAATTCTTTGCACGTGTTGCTTATTGTACTCAATTAATTTATTCACCAATCATACCTGGAATATCACTGATAGCCTCTTAATCTGTAGAATAGCTATCTCTTAACATAGCCCTACTGTTACAAACTTAAATCACACAATAATCTCAGGGACTTTGTGACAAAGGAACAATATAAAACTGTAGGCACGACATTACCATTTAAAAATAGCATAGAGTGAAAGGCAAGACAAATAGAGAATTTTGTGCTAGAGATAGGTGAGAGAGCACTGCTTCCAAAATAATGAAACCGGAATCAAAGCACTTGAGGAAATAGATTAGCCGTTTGTCACAAGAATAGATAGTGTATCAGCTGCAATCGCGCCAGATGAAGGGAAATGAGAACAATGTTCAGCCCATACACCAGCACTCATAGGACATAAAACATTGAACAGAGAACAGAAAGTAAAGGAGCTGAGCCAAACATGACACCAAATCAAACTTATCCCATCTGTCTGCATCCCATAACCTTCTATTTCTTGCCAGTTCATGTGTGTGTCAAAATTCCTCTTAAACATCACTCTCATATCTGCTTTTACTACACCACTCAGCACACCCACCCTCCAACAGCCCACAGAAATGTGTTCCAGACACCTATTATACTCTCTGTAAATAAAACTTGTCTGGTGTATCTCACCTAACCACATCTCACTTTAAAGCTATGCCAACTGATATTTGAAAACGCAAACAACAGGAATTCTGCAGATGCTGGAAATTCAAGCAACACACATAAAAGTTGCTGGTGAACGCAGCAGGCCAGGCAGCATCTCTAGGAAGAGGTACAGTCGACGTTTCAAGCCGAGACCTGATGAAGGGTCTCGGCCTGAAACGTCGACTGCACCTCTTCCTAGAGTTGCTGCCTGGCCTGCTGCGTTCACCAGCAACTTTTATGTGTGTTGCCAACTGATATTTGACATTTTCACCTGTGGAAAAAGACTCCAGTTACCCTGCCTGTGCCTGTCATAATTCATTGAGGCTCCTACTTAACTTTGAACACTCCAGAGAAACAAATTGCCCTCAGACACCAACAATCCGGAGAATGTCCAACCTCTTCTTATGGCTAATACTCCCTAATCCAGGCAACAACCTGGTAAAACGTCTGAGGGTAGATAAATCACTTGGACCAGAAGGACTGCACCCTAGGGTTCTGAAAGAGGTAGCTGAAATGTTTGTGGAGGTATTAGTAGTGATCTTTCAAGAACCACTAGATTTTGGAGTGTTTACAGAGGACTGTGAAAATGCAAATATCTCTCCATTCTTTAAGAAGGGAGGGAGGCAAAGATAGGAAATTATAGGTTCGTTAGCCTGAAGTCAGTGGATGGCATAATGTTAGAGTTTATTATTAATGATGAGGCTTTGTGGTACATGGAGGCACAGAATGAAGTAGGGTGAAGTTAGCATGGTTTCCTTAAAGGGAAATTTTGCCTAACAAATCTGTTAGAATTCTTCAAGGAAATAGCGGGCAAGATAGATAATGGAGCATCAGTGGATGTGACTGGCAGAAGGCTAGGAGTGGGAATAATAGGGACTGTTTCTGAGCATTTGCTGGTGACTAGTGTTGCTCCAAATGTGTTAGTGTTGGGTCTGCTACTTCTCACGTTATCTGTTAATAATCTGGATGACAGAGTGATGACTTGTGCCAATTTTTCAGATGGTACAAAGATAGATGGAGGGACTGGTAATGTTGAGGAAGCAAGGAGTTTGCTGAAGGACTTGGAGAGGTTGCGAGAATGGAGAAAGAAGTGACTTATGGAATACAGTGTTTGATCTCGCACAATGAAAGCTGGGAGCAAATTTAGAACTCGGAGGTTAAAAAGGACTTGGGAGTATTGGTGCAGGATTCCCTAAAGGTTAACTTACAGGTTGTGTTGGTAGGAAGGAAGGCAACTGCAATGTTAGCATTCATTTTGGGAGGATTAGAATATAAAAACAAGGATGTAATACTCTAGGAATTGGTCAGAAGATGTTTGAAGTATTGTAAGCATTTTAGTTCCCATACTTAAGAAAGGATATGCTGGCATTTAAGAGGATACAGAGGAGGTTCACAAAAATGATTCCAGGAATGAAAAATTTGCCGTGTGAGAAGAGTTTGATTATTTTGGGCTTGTACACACTGGAGTTTAGAAGAACGAGGGGAAATCTCATACTTAATATCAAAAGCCTAGATAGATTGGACATGGAGGAGATGTTTCTGATAGTGGGAAAGTCTAGCACCAGAGGGCGCAGCCTCAGAATAAAAGGATGTCCCTTTAGAACAGAGATGAGGAGGAATTGTTTAGCCAGTGGGTGGTGGATCTGTGGAATTGATTGGCACAGGAGACTGTGGAAGCCAAGTCATTGAGTATATTTACAGTGGAGCTTGATAGATTCTTGATTATTAAGGGCATCATGGGCTAGGGGCGAGGGCAGAAGAAGGGGGTTGCGAGGGAAAATAAAGGCAGCTACAAAGGAATGGCTGAGCAGACTCAAAGGGCCGAATGACCTAATTCTGCTTCTATATCTTATGGCCTTATGGTCTAAGCCTTAGAAATGCTTCTTCATTCCTTTTAGACTAAAATTACAACATCTTTTGTCATCCAAATTTTCCAAACATTCTCTTTCATTCTCACTATACATAGTGGTCCTAAGCTCTAGTTAGATGGCCTTTAAATGACTCCCTCATGTCAGATGTGGATTTATGCAATAACAGCCGCTCCCAGTCTATTCTTCTCAGCTCCAATTGTCATTTACCTTTCCCTAATTTAGCATTTTCCTCTGAAGTCCAGACTTATCCTTGTCTACCCTCATTTTGCACAAATTAATAAGGATGTACAGTATTTCTAACTTAAGTATGCTCAATTTTAGTTTCAAAACCTTATTGTATCCTACCGTATTTTGCCAAAGGGCCAGCTGAATGCTTGTGGTGTTTGACCTTCATGGGCTTTGCACGAAAAATTGAATTTTTCTCCCTGGATGGTTTTGCTTCCAGATATTTTGATTGCCCTTGAACCATTTGTGGAGCTCCCACAAGTACTTGTCCATCTGTTGTAGAATGGGAGCTATCACCTTCAGACTGGGTATGTGAGAGAGAAAAACATTTTTCATGTTCTTAAAATTGTTTCTTATCCATATATAAAAAGATAAAACACTTGCCCAATTAGTATGTGTGACATATTCATTTCTCATTAATCCTTTTTTAATTATCCTTAAAGCTCATGGTAATAGTCAGCAATTCATTTTCCCTTAAATCCTCTGCTATATTGCTGAACAGTAACTATCAGTCATCAAGCTGGGCAAACTCATGATTTGCTGGCTGATAAAAGCACTATTATTAACAAAAAAAAAATCATCACTGTATTAGGGAAAGCAAGGGATTCTTATGCCACAGCAGTAAAGCTATAAAATATTCTTAACAGAAGACAGTTTATTTAATTCATTATTCATATTTGTACAAAATAGCTGCAATACTGATGTTGAGATGGGAGCAACAACTTGGGTAGAGGTTGGGAATATAATCAATTCAAAATAATAACTTGCCTCAAATTGTACTCCATGACACCCAGAAATATTTTCTATCCTACCACTTTGAAACAAATTATTTCTCTGGACATCATTCAGTTTGCAAAGATCACACAGTGAAAAGATTAAACAGTTGTTTGCATTTATATGGCAGGTTTGAAGCAGAAAAAAATATCCCAAGTTACTTCACAGAGATGTAATTAGGGAAGCAAAAGCATCACATCTTACAGCTCCAACAACAACCCTTACATTCCGATGCAAATATCAAATTATATAATCTTATATCTCCCATTCACAGCTTTGGAAAATGGAGATGAGACTAAACAAATTAAATCTCTTGACATATAAAAAGAGTCCTTGCCTCATCAGCCAAGATTGAATTTAAAGTAAGTCCCAGAGATTTTAAGGAAGGGCAATAATGGATGTCAATATTGATGATTGAAACAATATTCAATACCCTTTCTAGATCTTTTAGCTTTGATATAAGATGAATCAGATATAGAATAAAATTTCACCATAGAGCCTTATAATGTCTCTGAACACCAATGTCAAAGTAGCAGTCCCTCCTGATCTTATGTAGAAGTTTACACTTCACATTACTTTTCTGGATGGAATTAATAATTTATGTCTATTTTGGAGTACTAAAGTACAATCATGAGGGATCATGTTGTGAATTTCACAATCCAGCCTAAGTTGGATTCAAATCCCTATCGAAAAGAGAATGAACATGTCAAAGGGAGCCAATCCAGTTAGAAATCTCCTAAACTCCATTGTGAATTTCATTAAGATTAATTGATGCTTTTTAAAATTGAGCCAACTTCTGCTGCTTTGTTATATTTCCCAAAACATTCTGCATGCTATTATTGACTTGAACTGTTTACCTCTCGCCACAGATGCTGTCTACTCGCTTTGACTATGTCAGCATCAGATTTTTAATTTCAGATTTCTAGCACCTGCAGTATTTTTGCTATTCAAAGACAAGGTATCTAATAAATATTATTTGAGAGCAGCTATGATGCACCCTGTTCAAAGCCTGGAGATCTGGTGATGATGAAAATGATTTCAGTTAGCCATCTGAGAATCATGTGATGTAGTTTAAATTCAAGGGAGAGATTTTGGATTTTTTTAAGCAGAAGAGATGTAGGGATTCTTTCAAACATTTGGCAGCATTGTAGAGAAGAACACATAGTACCATTAAAAGTTTAGCAACTACAGAAGCCAAGGCTGGATCTACTGAAAACCAGGACATATGATTTAACAGTATAACAGTGACAGTCATTGTTGGGTCTGAGCAATAAACTTACATGTGGACAAATAAATTCTAAAGGAATATCCAGTGCCTGTAAAAGTCGACTGTACTTTTTTTCATAGATGCTACCTGGCCTGTTGAGTTCCTCCAGCATTCTGTGTGTGTTGCACAGTGGATTTAATTTGGGGTTTTTTTGACACTGACCAACAGAAAAATAGTCAACAGAAAACAGATCTCTACAAAGTGATCGAAATTAATTACAAATATAAAACACAAAATAATTGATTGCTTAAGTATTCACCCCCTTTAATATGACACACCAAATCATCACTGGTGCAGACCGTTGATTTTAGAAGTCATAATTAGTTAAACGGAGATCACCTGGGTGCTGTCAAGGCATTTCAATTAATTGTAGAAAAGGACACCTGTAGTTGAAAGGACCAACTGCCCGTGCGTCAGTCTCCTGGCAAAAGTTACACCGTGAAGAAAAAGGATCACTCCAAGCAACTCCATGAAAAGGTCATTCAAAAGCACATGTCAGGAGATGGATACAATAAAATTTCCAAGTCACTGAATATCCCTTGGAGTGCAGTTAAGTCAATCAAGAAATGGAATTAATATGGTGCAGCTGTAAATCTGCCTAGAGCAGGCTGCCCTCAAAAACTGAGTGACTATGCAAGAAGGGGACTAGTGAGGGAGGCCACCAAGAGACCTATAACAACTCTGGAGGAGTTACAAGCTTCAATGGCTGAGATGGTTCTAGACGGCATATGCAAAAACTCTTGCCCTGGTGCTTCATCAGTCAGAGCTTTATGGGAAAGTGGCAAAGAAAAAAAAAAATTCACATAAAATTTTGGCTAGCGTTTACCAAAAAGCATATGGGAGTCTCTAAAGTCAACTGGAAGAAGGTTCTATGGTCTGATGAAACCAAAATTCAGCTTTCTGACCATCAGACTAAATGCTGTTTGGTGTAAGCCAAATACCACACATCATCAAAAACACACCATCCCTACTGTGAAGCACGGTGATGGCTGCATCATGCTGTGAGGATGCTTCACTGCAGTAGGCCCTGGAAGGCTAATGAAGGTAGAGGATAAAATGAATGCAGCAAAATACAGGGAAATCCCAGAGGAAAACCTGATGCAGTTTGCAAGAGAACAGCAACTTGGGAGATTTTGTTTTCCAGCAAGACGATGACCCAAAGCATAAAGCCAAAGCTATGCAGGAATGGCTTAAAAACAAAGTTAATGTCCTGGAGTGGCCAAGTCAAAGTCCAGACCTCAATCCAATTGAGAATTTGTGGCTGAACTTGAGAGGGGCTGTTCACTCACACTCCCCATGCAGTCTGACAGAGCTTGAGCAGTTTTGTAAAGAAGAATGGGGGAAAATTGCACTGTCCAGATGTACAAGGCTGATAGAGACCTATCCACACACATTCAAGGCTGTAATTGCTACCAAAGGCGCATCTACTAAATACTGATGAAGGGGGTGAGTAATTATGAAATTAATTGTTGTTTACAATTGTAATAAATTTTGATCACTTTGTAGAGATCTGTTTTCACTTTGACACATCTTTTCTGTTGATCTGTGTCAAAAAAGCCCAATTAAATCCACTGTGATTCAATGTTGTAAAACAATAAAACATGAAAACTTCCAATGGGGGGGGGAAATACTTTTTATAGGCACTGTACCTGTTACATTGAAACATACATGTTGCATCTGTCTATTTGCAGGAATAATTGGTCAGTGCTAGTAACATAAAACTAACTCATAATGATTGGCACCTTTTTTATGTTTATTGTCTTCTTTTGAAGTGTACAGAAGTGAAAATGAAGTACTGTGTAATGTCGACTACCAGCTCACTTGGAGCCTCTTTCACACCATAGTGCAGCCTAATTACATCCCCAAATTTGAACTGAGCTGATTCTGACCTTCTGATCTAGGAGTATACGTGTACAGTTCTATGAAAGTGGCATCACAGACAGATAAGGTGGTGGGGGAAGAATGCATTTGGCACAGTAACATTCATAAGTCAGGGAATCCAGTGTGGTAGTTGGGACATTGTGTTGCAGTTATACAGATTGTTGGTGAAGGCACACTGTAGTGTTGTGTACAGTTTTAGTTACCCTGTTATAGGAAATCTGTTAAGTTGGAAAGGGTGCAAAGATGATTCGTGAGAATGTTACCATGACCAAAAGGCCTGAGTTTTACAGATAGGCCAAGCAAGCTATGACTTCATTCTTTAAAGCATAGGAGAGTGAGGAGAATGAGCCCTTAACTTTACTTGGTCCTTCTCTGACACCTCTCTACACGTTCTTGATGTCTCTGTCTCCATCTCTGGAGACAGACTATCTACTCGTATCTTTCATAAAGCTATCTAGACTATGCCTCTTCCCACCCTGTCATTTGTACAAAATGCATTCAGTTTTCCCTGCTCCTCTCCCTCCACCACATCTGCTCTCAGGATGAGGGCATTCCATGCAAGAACATCTAAAATATCCTCCTTCAAAGAATGGGGTTTCCCTCCCACCACTATTCATGCTAACCTCACCTGCATCTCCTTGATTTCCAACACATCTGCCCTCATTCCATCCTCCTGCTACCGTAACAGGGATAGAGTTTCTCATGTCCATATCTACCACTCCATGAGCCTCTATACTCAGCACAATTTTCCAAAATTTCTGCCATCTATAATGGGAATCTACCTACCACTAAGCACATCTTTCTTTCCCACTACCCCACCACTCACTGCTTTCCATAAGGAGCGCTGTCTGTGTGACTGCCCTGTCCAGTCATTCCCGTTGTCCCCACAGCCCCCATCCTCCACTGATCTCCCTCCCAGCACTAATCCCTACAAGCAGGGCAAGTGCTACACCTGCCCCTACATCTTCTCCTTCAGCACCACTCAGGGCCCCAAACAGTCCTTTCAGGTGAGCTGACACTTAACTTATGAATCTCAGGGTCATCTATTATATCTGGTGCTCCCAGTACACCTTCTTCTACATCGGTGAGACCCAACATAGATTGGGAAACTGCATCATCGAGCATCTAATGCAGGATTTCCTGATGGCGTCCATTTCAATATAAATTCTCATTCCCACTCCAACATGCTAGACCACTGCCTCCTTAGACTGATCATAGTTAAAAGGTTGATACAACATAGCGGACAACAGCCATAATGTGTCATAATGTGATGTGTTCTACTGCCACGATGAGACCACACTCGGGTTGGAGGTGCAATACCTCATAATCCGTCCCAGTAGCCTCCAACCTGATGGCACAAATATCATCTTCTCTAACTTCCGGTAATATCTCCCCCTCATCCTTCTCTCTTTCTGCATTCAGATTCTCCACTGGCCTCTTCTCTTCTCACCTACTCTTCACTTCCCTCTGGTGCCCATCCTCTTTCCCTTTCTTTGATGATCCATTCTCCTCCGCTATCAGACTCCTTCAGCCCCCTTCTAGCTATCACCTCCCAACTTCTTGCTTCATCACCCCCCATCTCACATACTCACCTTTTCTTCTCACCTTGATTTACCAATCACCATCCAGCTTATAGCCCTCTCCCACCATCTTATTCTGTCATTTTCTCCCTTCCTTTTGAGTTCTGACAAATGTTCTCAGCCCAAAACATTGACTGTTTATTCCCTTCATAGATGCTGCATGATTTCCTTCTGCATTTTGTGTGTGTTGCTCAAGATTTCCAGCATCTGTAGAATCTCTTGTGTTTACGATATGCCATTGAAAGTGTTTGAGACACATACAATAACAACATTAATTCAACAGGCAGAGGGACAGGAAAGGATGAGAAAGATATGAGCAAAATGCAGGTAACTGGAACTTGCTTAGATGGGCATCTTGCTTAGCATGGACAAATTGGGCTGAAATGCCTATAAGCATGCTGTCTTACTATATAACTCTGAGTCTATAATATGGTCTCTGTATCAAAATAAATTTAATTGAGGAGTCTGGTATCAAATTATAAATATTTATCATCTTCCACAAAATTCTTTCACTACTATTTTCATTAACCTATCAACACCTCCACTAAAGTAGCAAGAAAAAAAAAACAAACATTAAAGATTCCTGCAAAAAAATAACACTTTGTCTATTAAAAGTAATGAAAATTAAAGAGAAGTAGCAAGAGATTGTGTTGACAGAATATTTTCTTTCTGTATGTCAACACTTTAATCATATGAAACTTGTCCAAAACATTGTCAATCAGTTATGACAAAAAAAGCAATAATCAAAGTGTCAGATAAGAAAGAATCATAAAGTTAGTAAACAAATAGTAAAATAGGCCTAGAGTGTTGACCTCAGTGGATAAGAAAATGTTAGTTGGGGTGTGATGGGATCTGTTGGCTTAAAATAACAAATGACAAAGGGTGGAGCTACGAAGGAACTAGAGAGAAGCTTCTTCAAGCTCATCTGCAAAAACAGCTTAATTTCTACTTTTAATGTCTCTTTTTTTTCTTTTTATGATGGATAGAGTTCTGTCAGTGTCCTTGACCTGCAGCTGCACTCAAACTGTAGTTTTTTTTATGCCAAGGGTGCTGTCTAGAAGATAAGCGTGCCTTTGGAGTTCTGGAGCTTTGCGACCCTGTGGATGGGCCAATTCCTGGCCAGAGTTGCTGGCCGTGGCATCACGGGAGAAAATGGAATATCAGGAACAGTGGATCAGCTGTCGGAGGTCTCAGTACTCAGCGAATCGCGGCCTTATTGAATGATTGGATCAGATGAATGATTGTTTTTTTGTACTACAGATCATGGACTTTCTTGAAGGGTTTGCTATTGCTTGCTTGGTGGGTGATGGCTGTTGATGCTTTCTGCTGGAAATATATGGGGGTGGGGATGGTTGATGTCTTGCTGTGTATATGTGGGAGGGAGAACAGAGGGCTTTGGGGCTCTAACATTTTCATGTTACTCATTCTTTGGGGTACTCTTCAATTTACATGGATGTCTGTGAAGAGCAAGAATTTCAGGTTGTATATTGTATACATTCTCTGATATTAAATTGAACTACTGATTTCACATCCCATATTTTTACCATGCATCATCTTCTAACCCACAAATGTACAGAGAAAGAAATCTACTTGTATAGAGGGGCTAAATGTGGGACTGTTGTTTTCCAAACAAATCAACTGGTGGACACAGCCAATTTACCTGTTGGGGAGAGGACAAAAATCCAGAATCACTTGATTCACCATAGGATATGTCATGCAGCTCAAACTGAGAAGACAAAAATTCAAATTAATGGCAATTTAGCAGAATTATAAGCCTAAAATCTGGGATAGGGAACATACAGGTCTTTGTCAAAGCAGAAAATTAAATGATCATGCACTTTAAAACTAAGCAAAATGACACTGCCAATTACCATAAGCTATAGAATCTCAGAAATATGGTTTGGATTTTATTCAGATGCAAAGATTAAAGGCCCAATGTTTTCCTTTTATATTCAATGCCAATCTTCCTCTGTTGAACATAGAATCCATCTTGAAAATTAAGAGTGGTGCCATTGCATGTGGTTTACTTTTACACACCAAACAGCTGGAAAGTATAAAAAGGAATTTAACTTAACTGTACCTCACAGAATAATCCCAATAAACACAGATCAAATGGAGAGTGGCAGACAGTAGTAACACAAGAAAAGATCTTCAAGTACACCAGCATGAAGATCATTTTGGCAAATATTAAAGAGTAAATCTGCTTTGGTAGATGATAGCCAAAGTGAGTAAATGTGAAATTGAGCAGATTATGTGCTATTGTTAAATCAAGTGAACTCCTAATCAATATTGACTGGTATTGAATAGGAATCAAGAACCAGGTCTTTTGCCTTAACATCCCTATCTGGTTTAAAAAAAAATTCAAAAACAAAATACTATGGTGTGTCTTAGAAGAATACGTCATGAAACCTTTAGGCCTAGGTTCAACCAGCCCATTAATAACGATTGCTGAACAAAAAGGCAAAGGCAAATCCCTCCAGAATCTTTTGTACTCTGACTGCAATACTTCTTGTGAAATGCCTCATTTCTCCAGATTTCACATGAGAAAGGACACAATAGTGGCAAAGAAAGGAGCAGAATCAAGAGGTGATGGTAAGCTGTACCATCATCTCTTCATGGTGCTGTCCCTTCCTTCCTCCTGCCCCAAACACCTTTCATTCCCTTCCAGTCATCATTTCTTTCCGACTTGCCAGTGGCAATGTAGCAACTTCAGCTTCTTCAGACAGTCCCAAGGCTAGATTAAGTTTGAATTCAAAGATTCTGGAAATCCTTGTTTTTTTTTACTATGAGGGATAAGTTATAGTACTCAGTTTAGATTGAAATATACGACAAAACCAGAATACCTGGAGATGATCCATGCAGTCACAGAGAGGATGTGTAAACTCCAAACAGAAAACACTTGATATTTAGTTATTTTAATAATATATCTGAATTAATCCATAACCAATAACAAGACCATTCTTGGACTTCAGCATGAACAGTTCTTGAAAGCATTATTTTATAAAACATATTCTTTGCTTCATAACAGTACTAATAAGATAACTGCTCCAAATCCATGCTCATTTTCTTTTTTGATTTATTCTTGCCCACACCATTAGAGGGCGTAATAAACTCTTTAGTTCTTTTCTTCCATCTCAGAATAAGGATTGACTGAAAGGTCGATTAAAATCTACATCCTTAAAATAAAACTTATTATTTCTTTGCTCCTCTCCAAAAATATATGTGCACCGAATGATATTTACTTACATCAATGGAATAACAGCATTTTAACATAAGAACATAAGAAATAGGAGCAGGAGTAGGCCATCTGGCCCATTAAGCTTGCCCCGTCATTCAATAAGATCATGGCTGATCTGTCTGTAAACTCAGCTCCATCTACCTGCCTTTTGCCTATAACCCTTAATTCCCCTACTATGTAAAACCCTATCTAACTGTATCTTAAATATATTTAGTGAAGAAGCCTCAAATGCTTCCCTGGGAAGAGAATTCCACAGATTCACCTCTCTGGGAAAACCAGTTTCTCTTCATCTCCGTCCTAAATCTTCTCCCCTGAATCTTGAGGCAATGTCCCCTAGTTCTAGTCTCACCTACCAATGGAAACAACTTTCCTATTTGTATCTTATCTATCCCTTTCAAAATTGTGCATGTTTCTATAAAATCCTCTCTCATTCTTCTGAATTCCAAAGAGTATAGTCCCAGGCAACTCAATCTCTCCTCAAAGGTTAGCCCCTTCATCTCTGGAATCAACCTGGTGAACCTCCTGTGCACTGCCTCCAAAGCCAGTATATCCTTCCTCAAGTACGGAGACCAGAACTGCAGACAGTACTCCAGGTGCGGCCTCAACAGTACCCTGTATAGTTGCAGCATGACCTCTCTGCTCTTGATTAGCAAGATATTCCAATTTTTTGGTGCCATCTCAAACTGTAAAAAAACTACATCACAAAACACCAATAATTCTTCTCCCATTCGCTATCCCAATCCGGCTTTTCAGTCTGTGCTGTACTGTTATAATGAGAATCAACACTTCATCTAGGCAGATTGGTACCCACAGAATTCTGGTTCTTTGCCTGGCAATATTTTTCTCTTTCCTGTGCTTTTTTTGTTCAGTTAGACCATACAAGATTACATAGACTACTCAACATTAGCAACACATTGAACTGACAAAGAATCTTAATCTTATTTAACTAGCACATTATTTCACCCTATAAAGAGAGCTGTAGATATATCCCAATCCATTATTAGCACAGTCCTCGCCACCACTAATAGAATCCGCTACATCCATCATCGAGGAACAACATTCCCCAGCTAACTCCCTCTTGTCACTGCTACCATTGGGCAGGAGGTACGGGGGTTTGAAGTTCCACAAAAATCTGGTACTTGAACAGACCGGCACAACCTTAATCTTAACTCAGCTACAGAACTCCACAGACCAGCCCTTGCACTACCATGAACTGTCTCTAATTGTATTTTTTACTCTAATGTCTTGTTTTGCAGCCATTTTCTTCATTAGCTTGTATAGTTTATGTTTAATTTATGGTTTGTGTGTTATCTGAATCATAGAAACATAGAAAATAGGTGCAGGAGTAGGCCATTCGGCCCTTCGAGCCTGCACCGCCATTTATTATGATCATGGCTGATCATCCAACTCAGAACCCCACCCCAGCCTTCCCTCCATACCCCCTGACCCCCGTAGCCACAAGGGCCATATCTAACTCCCTCTTAAATATAGCCAATGAACTGGCCTCAACAGTTTCCTGTGGCAGAGAATTCCACAGATTCACCACTCTCTGTGTGAAGAAGTTTTTCCTAATCTCGGTTCTAAAAGGCTTCCCCTCTATCCTCAAACTGTGACCCCTCGTTCTGGACTTCCCCAAGATCGGGAACAATCTTCCTGCATCTAGCCTGTCCAATCCCTTTAGGATCTTATACGTTTCAATCAGATCCCCCCTCAATCTTCTAAATTCCAACGAGTACAAGCCCAGTTCATCCAGTCTTTCTTCATATGAAAGTCATATACTGTTGCAAACCAGAAGCCAGTTTACATTGCGCTTGTACCTCAGCAACTTGTGTGACGAACTCAACCTGACTTGCTCAAAAGATTTTCTTTGTTCCACTCATCATCCACCTCCATTTTCTCTGCCAGCTAGATAAATTGAATATATTTTTTTCTCTCTTTCTCAGCTCTGTAAATTTAACTGTTTATCTTTGCATAGATGCTATCTGGCTTGCTGAATTATTTCAGTATTTTCTGTTTTCATAATTCCAGCATCTGCAGTGTTTTTTTTTAATTTTCTTATTTTATTGTACAGCAGCTTACTTTCCCACAAGAGTTTCTGCAGATGCTGGAAATCCAGAGTGACGCATACAAAATGCTGGAGGAACTCAACAGTCAGGCAGCATCTATGTAAAGGAATAAACAGTCACAGTTTTGGACCAAGACCATTCATCATGACTCTATCAGTTTACTTTACCATTGCAGAAATCCAACTAAAGGTTTTTCTTTAATGAAAGAAAATTTAAACCACATTTTAAGGATAGGATTACTGTGTCCTTTAATTGTTTACAAAGTATTGTGAAATCAGTTTTACTTTTGTATTTTTTGCTTCATGCTACAAGTTGTATTAAATAATGAACTGCTAGTATAATTCTCCAAAGCAGGAATCAGACAAAGCTTTGTTATGGGCTATTAAGCTTGGTAAACCTATCTGCAATTATCAGCTACAACAGCTTCTTACAGTTTAAAACAATACTTTGCTGTCAGATTTTATTTTCAAGTTGTCTAGAGGTCCCACATGTGGTTTGGTTTGATCTCTTGATGCTTCGCTGTAGTGAAAGCTCACACTGTTTCTGTACCCTGACTACTTTAGAGGTAAAGTACAGCCTATTTGCATTACAATCATGCTTTTAAGTAGGTGCACGATTTAATTTATAATTACATAATGTTGCCGTAAGAACTTTCGAAAAGCAATGAGACAAGAAGAAGTTATACACTAAAGGTATTGCAATCATCGCAATAGGTGTGATAATGTGTTACACATTATAAGGTATCTTAAAAAGAAATAAAAGATGTTTCCCCTTATATCAGAATTGGTAAAACAAGAAGAAGCATGACTATTGATTCAGATTCATTAGATGTAGGATCCTTGGCTGTATTCTCAGCAGATTTTGAAATTTTATAACCAAGCTGGATACTCTGTCAATGACTGCTCTGATTCTACCAGTTCTCCTGGAACAAGAGCGGAGTATGTGATGCTCTTTCTACCTCTACATTTAACTTGTTTCATCTTGTATGAATATAGTTAGCTTGTATGATATATACTGTATCCACAAGTAAATACTGAAATGAATTATAGCACCATGGAATTATAAAAGTCTTAAAATATTTTGGTCCTTGGTGATAAGCTTTACTGAAATAAAAATGTTCTTTGGTAATTCCCAAACCTGATTCCAGCATTCATAGTCACCTGATGCAGAGTGGGTCTGGCATCACTATGCATTTTACAAATGTTGCTGCAATGGGAGTGTTATTTTGCCCCCAGTTGATTCCCCATTCACTGTTATTCCATTTGTCTCTCTTTAAGTGTTCAGCATTCACTTTCTTGTCTGATATACATATACCTTTATTCTGCACAACCTTTGTGGAGGCTTAGCAAACAAGCCAATGTCTGACATAAGCACTTTGCATACAAATGTCTTGTTTAGAATGAATGTTTAAAATAATTCACAGGATTCCTTGGGAATAAACAGTAACAATATTTGAGGGGGGAAAATTGTGATGCGGTAACAACAAAAGAATCACAAGAATGCATTAAATACCTCATGATATCCTGATACTATCTATGTGATCTCCACATATAATCAATTATTTTGGACCCAGTCCCTATAAGTAAGTGCAGATGTTATTCTGGCTATAGGATTAAGGAGGAGCTAAAAGGGGGTATGTGGCCCACTCGATACCCAGTTAAGGGCGTAACTGGAGCAAAAGATTTTAACTGTTCTTCTTCAGGGGATGTCATGAAATCTTTATTGGTTTTCATTATCCATCATGAGGTTTTACATCAATTATTAATTGCTCAGCTTTAGGATGTTTGAAATTTATTTCATTTTAATGTTAAGCATTTTTTTTCAGTAAGACGTAGAATATTAGAAGTCCTGGGAATGGAGAATGTTTCCATTTAGTGCATCTTTTGCTGCAGAAAAAAAATCTGATCCAAAAGTAATTTTTAGCCTTCAAATAAAAGGCACTGTAGGACCAACATGACACCTCCCTTGCCATTAACCAGGAAACGTGTAAGAGTCTGATTATGTGGTATCAATCAGTGTCCTATTACATTTCTGGATTAGAATTACCCTAAAACTCATTACTTTGCAGCCATTTGATAGATGAAATTTTTATTTAAGGCTGATTCTAAATCCAAATTTTAGGAGTGAAAACAACCAATGAATAGTATCAACTTTCCCTCAATATATAGTTAGCTTTGTACAGTAATTGGAAGTGGGAATCTGCCCATGTATGAAATTGCAACGTGGTAGAGTTAATATCAGTGCAAATGATTCCACAAAGTATGTGGTCAAACTATACATAGTTATTAAACTAAGCACTCCAATTCATCTCTTTGTGAAAAAAAATAACTAATGCCAGCCAAAGGCAACATGCTTTATTCTTAACTAGAACCAATTCTTTCCTCAGAGTCTACTTATTTGATTTTTTTAAACGTCTAGTCTAATTATTCATTAAAGTGGAAAGAAAGGTATAATGACTAAACTGTGACATATTTCCTTGCTGTTGTTGATTGATGGTATGACTTTTTATAATTGATTGTGAAATATTGGCTACCTGCAGTATCAATTATGCTTAGTAGAAAGCATTGGCAATTATGAAATGTCATAGCCTATCCATCATTCATGGGTTCTTCTAGTTTTGTTTTCAGCTTGCAGATTAACTCAAACTTCAAGTAACTGAGTAAATTTTGGTAAAATAAAAAAATGGTAAAATGGAAAGATTTAAACATAAAATGTGCTTGTATAAAAGTGAATGGCTTTTTCTAAAATGTGTTTATCAAAGAGAATTTGTTCAATTCTCCATGCAAATTTAAAACTTTCGATTAACCAACTTTTTGCTGAATTCAAGAAATATCTCAGAGTTCTGAGTTGTTTCTATTCTCATTTTGTATTTACAGGTGGCTTAACAAGGAACAGCTTGAGGCAAGAGTCATGAAAGTATTAACAAATTCTGACTACACTAAGACTACGCAAAATTCTGAGAACTCCCGTGCGAGAAATGTTCTACCAAGTCAAAGCAGCTAAATCTGGGAGCACACCAAATGTAAAGAAGTTATTGTAAATAATGAAGAGATTTCTCATAACCTAATGTATGCATCCATAATACTGGAGCAACAATTAATAGCTTACCTTGGGCTTGTAGACCCATTCAGCAAAAGTCTGATATAGGCATGGTAAGAAAAATAAGTGAATTTCCTTGTTATTATTCTTTCAAACTTTTAACAGTGGAATTTAAATGTTCTATTCGATGTTAAGGTGATATTTAAATCTTGGATCTAATCCATTACCTAGATCCAAGACTCCAGTATTCTCTCGAATGTCCTTTTTCATAATCAACTCTGATGAAATCCTTATCTACTCCTTTATCCATGATCAATATTTTAATGCTTTTCTCATTATAGATCCACTATGCAAGAACCCCTTTATCAAAAAGCACTTTATCTAATCTGAATCTACACCTTTCAATGTCTCTTCACACTACTTCTTACTGTGCAAGCATAAGGTTATTCAGCCCCTCTTGTCAGTTTTATCATTCGATAAGATCATGTTTGATCTTCACCCTAGTTCCCCTTTATGTGTATTCCCTAGTCCATTTGTTAAGTAAGAATCCAGTGCTTATCATCCAAGTCTATCATCCTCGAAATATACTGTTTCCTAATTCTTCTTGTGCAAAAAACCTGGCTTTAACTTTCTGACTGTCCCACCTTATCCCAAATTGCCAAAACTTATTTCTCTCTGAAGTCTATCATGTAAAGATTTCTCTTTAACTTCCAAAATTCCTAGGAATTGCCAGGTTTTATAATTTCTTGCAATAATGTAAACCTTGGAGGCTAAACGTTGGTAAATCGGTGACATAATACCTGTATGCTTTCCATCACAGTCAAGTGTGGAAAGGAGAACTAGTGAGAGAGTAGGCCCTAACAAGAATCAATAAGCATATTAAGATTGAGCACGTATGCACATTCTTGTACAATGCACATCTGCTTGAAATGCCTCTTCAAAATACGTCAAATTTAAATTCCTAGGTGCATTATCAGAACTGCCTACATTACTCATTTTTCATACCATCTTTGACCCTTGGACATACTAGTAGTTCCACCCCAGGATCAAGAATAAATGATTTTCCAAACAGGTTTAGGGTATACTATCACTGCTTCGAAACGACAGGATCAGTGAAGCTTTTGAAGGTTCAAACCCAGGTCCCTGGAGCAGTTAGGCAGCATCACTAACTGCTACACCTCTGCACCAACTTGCTTCAGTGATACTGTCAATGTCATATGTTTAAGATGGATGGAAGAACCAGCACCAGAGAGGTCTCAGCATCTGCATCTTTAAAGAGGATCACCAATTAGCTGTAAACTAGTTACTGACAATTTCTTAAAGAGCATTGATTCATGTGAAATGATGTTTTATTTTTCCAGGCTTCTTTGGAGCTTTTAGTGCTTACAAATGTGAAGTGACATGTACTCAAAGAGCTTGAATTGACCAAAAGCTTCTACAAAACCCCAAGTACGGTGCATCTGAAACCACATGTCATTCGAGCCAACAGGAGCACATTCAAGTACAGCAATTCCAATACACCCATAAGATGAATACAAACTGCTGTCAATTTTTCTGTAAATTCTGCAACCTGTGTTTAACTGGTTAACAGCATTTCACACAACTTCATCTTCTGCACAATCCCAGAAACTGAGGAAAAGGTATAGAAAATATCTTCACCTCAGTTCTGCTCACATCTCGCCTGTTCCTTTGTAGAAACTCCCTACTTACTTCCACTTTGCATCTGTAGACGATGAGATAATGAATAAAGCTGATGAACCACAGATACGTGCACAATGGCTCCAGGAGGAGAGGACAGGTGTTATTTGTGAAGTAGCTGTTTCTTCTACTGCATTTGCAGGACTTCTGTATGTTTTCATGGCATAGGCTGAAGACTGTCAACACCATCCTGAATTCTCCATCTGCACTTTGAGTTCTCATGGGCCAGAGATGCCCAAGAATCAGTAGAAGTGTTCCATTTCCTCACAGATGTCTTGAGTAAATCCTTAAATCTTTTCTACTGTGCCCCTGGCAATCTCTTCCCATGTCAGAGCTCAGTTATGTCCGCTTCAGGAGTCTACTGCTGGACAAGCAAATAACTGGGCTTGCACAATGAGCGAGCTGAACGTGTGTAACTAAGGCCTCAATATTCAAAACTGATATCAGAATGCTTGTTCTTCCAGTGAATTTGGTGAATTTTGTGATAGAGCATTGGTGGTATTTTCCCAGCACCCTGAACTACTGCATCTATCAGAAAGCTGCTTTCTGGTAAACCATGAGGTCTATGCCAGATCTGAAGTCTTCATCTTCAAACAGCTCCACCATTAGGTTATTATTTCTTGTCAGTCACCTTAAGTATAGCCTAGAGTCAATTTATGGGCATACAAATAATCTATGTACACAAACTATCTTATGTATTTATATTTATTGTGTTTTTTTATTGTGTTCTTTATCGTGTGTGTTTCTTGGACTGCATCGGATCTGGAGTAAAAAATATTTCATTCTCCTTTATACTTGTGTGCAGGAAAGGGCATTAAACAATATTGAATCTCACTTTGCAATCAACCAACGATTGTACTGAAGTTCTGAAGGTGATCTCCACTACATCTCTAATACACACCTTGATTCTATTACACCTTGTGTGAATGGGCAGGGGTCATTGGGCATGTGAGACTGAGTAAGGTACAGGGAAATAAAGAAGGGAAGGGGATTGATGGGATTGCTCTGAGAGACGACATAGTATTGATAAACTGAACGACCCCTTTCATTGCTATTTGAAACTGAGAAAATATGAGTAGGCTCAGCCCTTGACCGAAGTCAGCCTGACTATGCATCTGACAGTTGTGAGGTCCAAAATACACTGCATCAAACATAGAAAAGCAATAAAGTTTCAGCATTAGTGATTAAATAGTACAGAAATTGCATTAAAAAATTAATTGAAAGCTTCTAATTACTAAGTATATTTGTTCCTTCAAGCCGGTGAAACATTAACCTTGCCTGGAATGCTGAGGAACTATTAAAATAATTTATGGGAACTGGAAAGTTGTTTCATCTGCTCAAGCAGCACAAACAAATAAAATAATCTCTAATTAGAACAGGACAGCATTGGAAATAATGGCTGAGAAGTTTTGACAGATATGTGATTGACACATATAAAACGATAATGTAAATTTACCTTTAACCCAATGACAAGACATATTAAAATGAAACATATTGGTATTCTAACCGCGTAACAAGTTTGAGTGTTGATAATGAAATTCATGGCATATGTGAATTTGAAATTTGTGATTCAACTGAACACACATTCCAAAAGGGAGGATACAAAACTGTTCCAGTCAATCTCAAATGTAGTTTCATAAGGGTACCCTTGTCTATAGCTGAAGTAAATCAGAAACTTATGGGATAGTTAGCCATGCAAATATATTCAAAGTTTTTATTTTTATTTATCTACAATATTTGATTGGGCAATATTATCCAGTATATACAGTAAAAGAGATATAACTATTACTTCCTATCATTCATTCAATTGATTTGAATGCAACTACAGCATCAAATTTGCATGGTCTGTATGCTTTATACACTCAGTGGCCACATTATTAGATACACCTACTTGTTAATGCAAATATCTAATCAGCCAATCATGTAGCAGCAACTCAATGAATAGAAGCATGCAGACATGATCAAGAGGTTCACTGGTTCAGATCAAACAACAGAACTGGGAAGAAATAACATCTAAGTAAGTTACTTGGACAATGGAATGATTATTGGTGCCAGATGGGGTGGTTTGAGTAACTCAGAAACTGATGATCTCCTGGGGTTTTCACTCACAACCATAAAACCATAAGAGATGGGAGTAGAATTAAGCTATTTGGCCCTTTGAGTCTGCTCCAACATTCTATCATGGCTGATTTATTATCCCTCTCAACCCCATTATGCTGCCTTCTCCACATAATCTTTAATGCCCTGACTAATCAGGAACCTATAACCTCCACTTTAAATATATTCAAAGATTTGGCCGCCTGAGCTGTCCATAACAATAAATTCCATAGAATCACTGCCCTCCAACCGAAGAAATTCTTCCTCGTCTCCATTCTAAATGGAAGACCCTCTGTTCGGGGGCTGTGGCCACTGGTCTTATATTCTCCTATTATACGAAACATCCAGTCTGTCTAGGTGTTTCAATATTCAATAGATTTCATTAAGATCTCACCCCCCGCCCCCCCCCGCCATTCTTCTAGACTCCAGCAAGTACAGGCCCAGAGCCACCAAACACTCCTCATATGTTAACCCTTTCATTTCCGGAATCATTCTCATGAATCTCCTCTGGAACCTTTTCTCTAGTGGGTTCAACCACAAGCTGCTGTAAAAAGCCATTTCATGGTATTCTTCAAATTACCTCTCTCGGGATCCAGCACCAAACGGATATTCCCAATTTACCTGCAGATTGAAATCCCCCATGACTATCATAGGGGAGGGAGGGAGGGAACGTTGACTCAGACCATGAGAGGCCTGCATCGGGCATTTTCATCCCTTACAAGGTGCAAATTGGAAGTTTGTGTGGGGCACCACTCCTCGCACAGACACTAGAGCAATGTGTGGTTAAGTGCCTTGCTCAATTACACAAACACACCGCTACAGCTGAAGCTCGAACTGGCGACCTTGAGATCACTAGACGAACGCCTTAACCACTTGGCCATGTGTCCAACAAACAATGACTATCGTAACATTGCCCTTACTACATGCCTTTTCTATCTTCTGTTGTAATTTACACCCGTATCTTGGTTACTGTTCAAAGGCCTGTATATAACTCCCATCAGGATCTTTTTAACCATTGCAATTTCTTAACTCTACCCACAAGGCTCCTACATAATTCAGAAAATGTGTAGCTTGGATGGTTGATGGACTCTACATCTTTTGACCCTACAGTATGACCCTACTGATTTGATTTGATTTTTTACCAACAGGGTCACCCCACCCCCTCTGCCTACCTGCCTCTAGGTCTCTAGAGTTTTTCCAAGAATGGTGTGAGAAACAATAAATATACAGTGAGCAGCAGTTCTATGGGCGAAAATGTCTTGTAAATAAGAGAGGTCAGAGGGCAATGATTTAAGCTGACAGGAAAGCAGTCGCAACTCAAATAACCATACATTACAACACTGATGTGCAGAAGAGCATCTCTGAATGCATAACATGTCAAACTTTTAAACACATGGGCTATAGCAGCAGAAGACCACAAACATACAGAAATACACTCAGTGGCCACTTTATTAGATACCTCCTGTATCTAATAAACTGACCACTGGGTGTATATGAAGGTTTTTAACATAATTACTCAGTAATTTTCTGCCATTACATTGGTGGAGTACAATGTCAGCTTCAGGTAAGATATGTTGGGAGACATAATAAAGCAGGAAAAAAACAAATAGGGTACTAAAGGATTTTCTTATTTCAAACCAATTCATTTTTCCCTATTTTGTATAGTTTCATTGCAATCTGCTATATTCACAATCATGATTGAAAGTACCAATGTAAATTTGTCACCCTGTTACTACACTCACGCATCGCAGCTGCACCAAATTGTGAATTAGGCTGTAATTACACTGTGAAAAATATCCTTTCAATACTTTATACAGTATATGTGTGGACTACAGAAGACCATAAGACCATAAGACAAAGGAGCAGAAGTAGGCCATTCGGCCCATCGAGTCTGCTCCGCCATTTTATCATGAGCTGATCCATTCTCCAATTTAGTCCCACTGCCCCGCCTTCTCACCATAACCTTTGATGCCCTGGCTACTCAGATACCTATCAATCTGTGCCTTAAATGCACCCAATGACTTGGCCTCCACTGCTGCCCGTGGCAACAAATTCCATAGATTCACCACCCTCTGACTAAAAAAATTTCTTTGCATTTCTGTTCTGAATGGGTGCCCTTCAATCCTTAAGTCATGCCCTCTCGTACTAGACTCCCCCATCATGGGAAACGACTTTGCCACATCCACTCTGTCCATGCCTTTTAACATTCGAAATGTTTCTATGAGGTCTCCCCTCATTCTTCTAAACCCCAAGGAATACAGTCCAAGAGCGGACAAACGTTCCTCATATGTTAACCCTCTCATTCCTGGAATCATTCTAGTGAATCTTCTCTGTACCCTCTCCAATGTCAGCACATCCTTTCTTAAATAAGGAGACCAAAACTGCCCACAGTACTCCAAGTGAGGTCTCACCAGCGCCTTATAGAGCCTCAACATCACATCCCTGCTCCTATACTCTATTCCTCTAGAAATGAATGCCAACATTGCATTCGCCTTCTTCACTACTGACTCAACCTGGAGGTTAACTTTAAGGGTATCCTGTACGAGGACTCCCAAGTCCCGTTGCATCTCAGAACTTTGAATTCTTTCCCTATTTAAATAATAGTCTGCCCGTTTATTTTTTCTGCCAAAGTGCATTACCATACACTTTCCAACATTGTACTTCATTTGCCACTTCTCTGCCCATTCTTCCAATCTATCCAAGTCTCTCTGCAGATTCTCTGTTTCCTCAGCACTACCGGCCCCTCCACCTATCTTCATATCGTCAGCAAACTTAGCCACAAAGCCATCTATTCCATAATCCAAATCATTGATGTACAATGTAAAAAGAAGCGGCCCCAACACTGATCCCTGTGGAACACCACTGGTAACCGGCAGCCAACCAGAATAGGATCCCTTTATTCTCACTCTCTGTTTCCTGCCAATCAGCCAATGCTCTATCCACGTATGTAACTTTCCCGTAATTCCATGGGCTCTTATCTTGTTAAGTAGCCTCATGTGTGGCACCTTGTCAAAGGCCTTCTGAAAATCCAAATATACAACATCCACTGCATCTCCCTTGTCTAGCCTACTTGTAATTTCCTCAAAAAATTGTAATAGGTTTGTCAGGCAGGATTTTCCTTTAAGGAATCCATGTTGAGTTCTGCCTATCTTGTCGTATGCCTCCAGGTACTCTGTAACCTCATCCTTGACAATCGACTCCAACAACTTCCCAACCACCGATGTCAAGCTAACAGGTCTATAATTTCCTTTTTGCTTCCTTGCCCCCTTCTTAAATAGCGGAGTGACACTTGCAATCTAGGAATGCATGGGATTTTAAAAAATGTGTTGCTGGAAGAACTCAGTGGGTCCCAGCAGCTTCTGTGGTGAGTAATGGACAGATGACAGTTCAGGTTGAGAACCATCATCTGGAATCATCAGTCCAGATGAAGGGACCCAATCCATAATGTCAACTGTGCATTTCACTCTGCAAATGCCACCTGACCTGCGAGTTCATCGAGTAGCATGTTGCTTGCTCCAGATTCCAACATCTGCAGTCTCTTATGTCTAGCTGGAAGGATTTATCAGATCTCTTGTGGTATGACACACAAGAACATAAAAAACAAGAGCAGGAATAGACTAACTGGCTCCTCAAGTCTGCTGCTCCACATTTTATAGTTTCATCGGTGATCTGACATCAGCCTTGCCCCACTTTCCTGTCTTCCCCACAATACTTGATGTCCAAAATGTTCCTACCTCAGCCTTGAATATTTTTATTGCCAAGAGACTAGGCATATTTCTGCATTTTTATCTACAAATCCTTCTTTCAAATACTTGTATCAATTTCTGTTGAAGCTGTATCTACTAGGAAGTTGAATTGGGCACTTCCTATCACAATTTACCCTGACTTTGGTGTTATTTCACTCATATTTTATGCATGTGATGATGACATCAACACGCGTCACTTATTTGAATTATTTAATGACAGAAATGGGATCAAAAGCAACAGGTGACCTTTATAAATAACTCACAATGAAACACTCAGCACACAGCCAATGCATTAAAAAACATCGACTGCACCTCTTCCTAGAGATGCTGCCTGGCCTGCTGCGTTCACCAGCAACTTTTATGTGTGTTGCATTAAAAATACCAATTGCTTGACAAACAATAGCTTCCTCAGCTCTCTAGAGTGGAGAATGCCAAAGGTGCACCATACTCTGAAGAAGAAATTTAACCCCTTCTTCATCTTAAATGAGCAAACCTTTATTCTAAATTGTCCCCTTTTAGTATGAGATTCATAGGTGGAAAGGGGCCCTCATCATCAAACCAGCCTAATTCCATCAAAATTTAATAAGGTCTGCTGTTAGTTTTTTAAAATCCACAGAATACATGTCCAATACATTCGTTAGGTAAATCCCCCAACCTAGAATCAGGATCAATATAATTTTTGAACTGCCTTCAATGCAAGTTCATCCTCCTTTTCAAAGAGGTAGACCACCATCCTTCTGTTTCAACGGTATTATGTAGTCTACTAATTAAACAATTTTCTGTTTTCTGTAGATAACCTCACATTTCCCCACATTATACTCCAACTAGACAGTAGATAATAGAAGGTGGTCTATCTCTTGCTTGAATCATTTGTCATAGAGTTGCAGTTTCTCTTTCTGCTTCTCCACATCTGCGTTTGCCTCTTCCCTTCTCTTCTGCTTTTCCTTCCATTCTCTAACTTCCTTTGGCTTCTTCTCCATCTTTTGGCAAAGATGTTGTGAATGGAAAGAAAGCCAAGTCATTAAGCCTTTTTCCCCATTACCTCACTCAAGCATGCATGTAACCCTTCACTTCACTCTTCTATTGGCTCCCGGAACATCATTTTCTGGCTACACTGTCCACTTGGAGGCTACATAGAGGCATAGCTAGTACAGCGCTGCCTCATGTCTCCAGAGACTCAGGTTCACTCCTGATTCCTGGTGTTGACCATGTGGAGTTGGCATGTCTTGCTTGTGACTTCCTCAAGAGTGCTTTGGTTTCCTCTCACATCCCCAAGGCATGCATGTTGGTAGATTAATTTGCCACAGTAAGTTATCCTTAGTGTCTGAGTAGCAAAATGTGGGGACAATAAAATGGGATTAGTGTACAAACAATTACTGTAAACGGGTGCTTGATGGTCATGTGGTCTCAAAGCCAAAGGGTTTGATTCCCTGCTGACTGGTTCAATAGGAATTTGGATGCTTCCAGTTTCTCTATCACCAATTTCAACAAGTGATAAGAAATATTTAACACTGTTCTGTTATCTCTATTCTATCTACCAAGTAAATAGCATTTTTCATATCCTAGGAGCTTCTAGAATAAATTGAATATTTGTATGAAATGCAGCATGTACCCAACAGCATATAACATTATTTGAGACAGAATTGAATTCTGTATGTGTTGAAAATTTTACAAACGGCTAAACAAAAATTGGCCAATTTAGTTGTTTTATAGAAGTGTCCCAGAAAGGACAAAATTTCCTCAGAATTAGGGAGAGACTGATTTTTTTTTTCCTTGAAGCAGAGGAGCCTGAAAGGGGACCAACAGAGGCATACAAAATTATGAGTGGCTATTCACTAAAATCAGAGGGCATATATTTACGGTAAGGAGTGAGAGGTTTGGAGGGGATCTAGTGAACATGCTTTTTTCACTTGCAGAGCAGTTGGAATTTGAAACATATTGTCTGAGGAGATGGTGGAGGCAGATACAGTATCTAGACAGACACCTGAATTGCCAAGACACAGAAGGCTGCAGAGCAAGTGCAGCTGAATGGGATTTGTATGGATGGGTGTTTGATGCTCAATGTGGGCATTCTGGGACAACGAACCTGTTTCACAAAGGGAACTTCCTTGCTCTTTTTAAATCATTTGCAGTCTCCTGATTGGCACTTCAGTTTAACATGAATTCCAAAGTTGTGCCTCTTAACAATATTTTACTTACTAGTTTACGCAATATTCTGGAGTGGGATTTGACCCATGCACAAGGCCAAGGCACAGCTGTTACCATTAGGTTAGCTGTCACAACAAACTAAAGGAGAAAAATGGCTTACCACTTGCAATCCTATTAAAAACATTGTATCTGCCATTTAAAGTTACAGTTCTCTGCAATCCTTTTGATTCAATTATAAAGCACTTTCTAAACTAATTATAGCCTGTGAAGGATTAACTTCATTGTCTATTAATTACTGAGATCTGCCAAATAGAACTTGCCTTGCTTTATAAGCATAACCTATTTGCAGTATGTTACTGTTTAAAATAAACAGTTTCATATGCTTGAATACGTTGGCAAGCTGCACATTTATACTCCTCTTAAATGTTAAGAGAAGAAGGGGGATGAGGATCTGGAAAATCTCTGTTTGAGAAGTGCAGTAGTGAAGTTACAATCAGATCAATCCTGATCTCATCAAATGGTGGAGCAGATTCAAGGGGCCGAGTGGCCTAATTTATTATTCTCAAGGATACATTCATGTGAAAAAGCTGTATTAAAGGAGGCCAGAAGGACACCTATCATGTCAGATACTGCAGAGTTAGGAATGCTAAGCCAGCTGATTATATTCAAGGATGAAATCAATAGATTATCAGACTCTCTAGGAATCAGAATATACAGAGGAGAGTGGGTTTAGGCTCAGGATATTCCAAGGTATTGACTTGCGGTGCAGAGGAGGCATATGGCATACTCATTTAATCTTTTCCCAAGTTCCATTCCTCCAACAGTATCTCTCTGCCAGCCAGATAGCCAGTTATTCATTGCTCCCTCGTTTGAGAATGTGTCTCCCACTTCTGCAAACAAGTATTCCAGATTGAACCATGGCAAAATAGAAGATTTCCTGCCACAGGACTCAAGGCATTCTGATGGCAACAAAGCTTGAAGCCCAGAAAGGAGGCAAGTAAATCATCTCTTGCATATCAGTGGTTCATTGGTGTCCCTGGGGGAAAAGGAAGCATCTGTTTCTTTCCAGCACACATCCCTGTCTAATCTTATTGTAGGCTTTTGCTTGTACCTGTCATACACTCTCTCAGATGGGACCAAATCCAAAGACCCCTGTCAAGGTAGATCCTTTGATGCCAGACACGCCTAGTCAATTTCAGGCACTCGTCCTAATCCACAAATCCTTCTTGGCTCTTCTTAGACAAAGGTCTGCATTCAATTATGAGCATTTTGACAGCTTTCAATGGCACTATCCCCTGTGAAGCTGGATTATAGTCAGAAAATGGGTAGTAAGAGTACCTGGAGCTTAAGCAGTTTTATCTCCCAACAACCATTACAGCTGTTGGTCTAGGAACAGTGTGTTAGTCTAGAAACAGTGAAGTGCTGTTGTGTATTCGAGTTCTGTCACAGCAAGAGAGTACCAGCTGGACGAAGGAAAACATACATCAACGCTTCCTTGTAAAGTGAAAAATCCCCTCCGATTTGATGGGAATCCCTGGTCCACGAATGGTCATGATGGTATTGAGAACAGAGTCTTTTCATTCTATGTGCATAAATACCACCTCCCAAACTCTCATCCACCCATCCCAACAAGAACCTCCTGCCTCACCTATGTGGCAGTCTGCATTCCCACATTAGCCTCGTCAGCCATGTCAGACTCTCACAACACAGAGCAGAAACAAATCATTCTCTACCCCAAGGGACCACCTAAGAAGAGAAATCATTGAAAAGCAGCTAACAAGTTAAAATAAAGAATTCGGATTTGCTTTAAAAAGGATTTCTAATGAGATTTAATGGAGCAATGAAATAGCTACAACATGTCACAATGATTATAAATTTCCTTCTGGTGTGCCTCAATTTTGGCACAGAGTATTCAGGAAAACAAGTTAAGTACCACTTTTGTCATTTTCCCATAATTTCCAAAGTACATCCTCTTAAATTAAAACAAGAACACCCCTGTGGATATGTACCCTCATTATCTCTATGTGTTATAGATATGATAGCCTGCTAACATGCTAGATAATTTGTTGATTTTCATTGATTTGGCACTGTTTCCGTATTCATTCAACTATTAATTTGTGGACTGTGCCCTGTTAGCCAGGAATGTTGTCATTCCTGCGTATTTGATTTTCCAAAATATAAGTTCTATATAATAACCAGTTCTCTGTCTTTTACAAAATCATACGTAGAGAGTCTGGAAGAAAAAAGCACCTGTTACAGTGACCAGATCAAAATGTGCTTTTTTATTTTCATATAGTCAAATAGTAATAGTATTGTCAGAGGTGAAAGAGAAGGTGTAAAAAGTTTATACCCAATTTACGTTGGTACAATAATAAGCAAAAATCAAACTGGCTGAAATATTTCTTTGCCCTGAGCAAAAACTTCAAGATGGCCTAATAGAAGTCTTTGGAAATAATTACGGGATTTGAAATGGTAAACCTGGTGCAGCTTCCTCCTGCATGGAGTCATGGAGTCTAGATCCAGGAACCACATGCGTTATGGATCTGGAGCTCGACGCACTCAGGACCATCCAGCAGGCTGAAAACTTCATAGATGAGACTTTTACTGAGGTAGTCACACCCAGAGTCCAGGCTTCAGTTCAAAAGTTCAAAGTAAATTTATTATCAAAGTACATATATGTCACCATATACAACCCTGAGATCCATTTTCATACTTGATAAATCAATAGTAGAATAATAACCACAATAGAACCAATGAAAGATCACACCAACTGGGTGTAAGACCACATGAACAGGGCAAGATCCATCTTTAGACAGTACATGGGTGACCACCAGGAGAGTAAACAGTCAGTGCAAGGTTTCCCTGTGGCCATTCTCCTCAGCAACAAGTGCTGGGGGTGATGAAGCATCGAAGCCAGTGGCACTGTGGATAGCCCTGAGGCTCAGAAGAAAGGGTAAATTCAAACAGAGCAATAGTGATAGGAGACTCGATAATTAGGGGGACAGACAGCAGATTCTGTGCGTAAAAGAGAAGCCAGGATGGTGTGTTCCTTCCCAGGTGATAGGATTCAAGATGTCTCAGAGTAGCTGCAGAATATTCTCAAGAGGAAAAGTGAGCAGCCAGAGGTCATGGTACATATCAGCTCCAATGACATAAGTTGAAAGGGGGAAGAGGTCCTGCACAGTGAGTATAGGGAATTCAGAAAGGTGCTAAAGATCAGGACATCTGAGGTAGTGATCTCTGGATTACACTCAGATCTATGTGCTAGTCAAGGATGACAGTACAGATGAATAAGTGGCTGAGGAAGTGGTGCAGGGTCAAGGTTTCTAAGAGAGGGAACGTAGAATGCCTGCAAGGGTTTGAGGGTCGGCACAACAATGTGGGCCGAAGGGCCTGTACTGTGCTGTACTATTCTATGTTCTATGTTCTATGAGATGGATTTTTAGATCAGCTTGTGGTTGAGCCCACTAGGGGAAAGGCAGTTCCAGATTTGGTGTTGTGCAATAAACCAGATTTGATTAGGGAGCTTAAAGTTAAGGAACCCTGAGGAAGCAGTGATCATAATATGATAGAATTCACCCTGCAGTTTGAGAAGGAGAAGATAAAGTCAGAAGTATCAGAATTACAGTGGAATAAAGAAAATTACAGAGGCATGAGAGAGGAGAAAGGCACACAAGTTGATTGGAAGGGCACACTAGTAGGGAGGACGGCAGAACAGCAATAGCTGGAGTTTCTGAGGCAATTCAGAAGCTGCAGGATGGATACATCTCAAAGATGAAGAAGTATTCTAAAGGGAGAATGAGGCAACCATAGCTGACAAGGGAAGTCAAAGACAACAGTCAAGCAAAAGATAGGGCATAAAATGTAGCAAAAATTAGTGGGAGGTTAAAGGATTAGAAGGCAGAAGGCAACTAAAAAAAAAATAAGGACAGAAAAGACTAAATATAAAGGTAAGCTCAAAGAGAACACCAGAAGTTATTTCAGATATGTAAAGAATAAAAGAGATTCGGGAGTCAATATTGGACTGTTAGATACGAAGTTGGAGAAGTAGTAATGGGGGACAAAGACATGCCGGATGAAATTAATGAGTATTTTGCATCAGAGTTCACTATAGAAGCCAGTACCAGTATGCCAAAAAAATACAGAAGTGTCATGGGGCAGAAGAGAGTGTAGTTGCTATTACTTAGGAGAAGGTGCTTGGGATGCTGGAAGGTCTGAAGGTAGACAGGTCATCTAGACCATGTGGACTACACCTTAGGGTTCTGAAAGAGGTAGCTGAAGAGACTGTAGAGGCATTAGTAATGATCTATCAAAAATCACTAGATTCTGGAATGGTGTTGGAGGATTAGAAAATTGCAAATGTCACTCCACTCTTTAAGAAGGGTGGGAGGCAGGAAAAAAGAAATTTTAGGCCAGTTAATTTGATTTCAGTGATTGGGAAGATGTCAGAGTCATGATTAAGAATGATGTTTCAGGGTATTTGGAGGCGAATGATAAAGTAGGCCAAAGTCAGCATGGTTCTCTTAAGAGAAAATTTTGCCTGAAAAATCTGTTGGAATTCTTTGAGGAAATAGCAGAAGGACAGACCAAAGAGAGTCAGTTGATGTTCTTTACTTGGATTTCCAGAAGAATTTTGACAAGGTACCACATATGAGGCTGCTTAATAAAATAATAGTCCATGCTATTACAAGAAGGATACTAGCATGGATAGGAGATTGGCTGACTAGCAAGAGGCCAAGTGTCAGAATAAACAGGGCCTATTCTGGTTGGCTGCGGGTGACTAGTGGTGTTCTGCGGGGTTTGGTAACTAACTGCTTATTTTCACGTTAATGAATGATGGAATTGATGGCATTGTGGCCAAGTTTGCAGATGAAGATCAGGTGGTGTTGTGGAAGCAGGGAGTGTGCAGACAGATTGGGAGAATGGGCACAAAGAAGTGCAGGTGAGCAAACAGACTTGGGGATCCTTGTGCAGGCCTCCCTAAAGGTTAACTTGCTGGATGATTTGGCGGTAAGGAAGGAAAATGCAATGTTGGCATTAATTTTGAGAGGATTAGAATACAAGAGCAAGGATGTGATGTTGAGGATTTATAAGGCACTGTTCTGACTGCACTTGGAGTATTGTGAGCAGTTTTGGGCCCTTATCTAATTAAAGATATGGTGTTATTGGAGAGGATCCAGAGGAGGTTCATGAGAATTATTCCAGGAATGAAAGGGTATAAGAAATCTATCAGAAGCATTTGATGACTTTGGGCATGTACTCAGTGGAGTTTAGAAAAATAAGAGGGGGATCTCACAGAAATGCATCGAATATTTCAAGACTTAAACAGAATGGATGTGGAGAGGATGTTTCCTATAGTGGGGAATCTTGGACTAGAGGGCACAGATTCAGAATAGAGAGACACCCATTTAGAACAGAGATAAGAAGGAATTTCTTTTGCCAGACAGTAGTGAATCTGTGAAATTCATTGCCGCAAATAGCTGTGGATGCTGTCATTGAGTATATTTTAAGTGGAGGTTGATAGGTTCTTAGTCAATGCGTCAAAAGTTATGGGGAGAAGGCAGAACAGGGTTGAGTGGGATAATAAATCAACAATGATAGAATGGTGTGGCAAACTCAATGGGCCGTGTGGCCTAATTGTGCTCCTATGTCTTATTTTTAGGCAATAGTGAATCTAAATTGAGATTGTAGTTTTTTTTAAAAGAGCATTTTCCAGAAACTCCATATTCAATTCATATACAATCCAGATGTTAAAGAAATGACCAATAAATACAGACAGAAAAGTACTGTTTAACTCAGATTGATTGTTTTACGATACTTTCAATTCACATGGCTTAAAGATGTTTATTTTAAAGTAGTTCATTCACTTTCTTTCACAACTTTACCGAGACAATGCAGAATTTGAGAAAAGTCTGTGCAAAGTATTTGTGGAATTATTTTAATTTTGTGAATTATAGTTATGCAATCTAAAATAAATATTATCTAACTGAATTTATAACTTAAGTAATTGTTCAGTAGACATGCTCTAAACAACATGGCAAAGTTTTCCACATTTAAATTAATTTCAGTTTCAATGCTGACTTAATTTCATTTTAAACAGTATTAGTTACTTGCTAATGTCTATGAAGAGTCATAAATGAATTAATAGAAAGTCTGTTCATCATTTTGAAATACTGTTTGAAGGATTACAAATATGTTAACTCTTTTGACCCATCTCATTTTAAATCATTGCAGAAATAATAGATTTATGAAACTGAGTTATTGCAGTAAACTCTAGCCTAACTGTATAAAATGAATTTAATTATGACAGAGCAAGGAAAAAGTAACACCATACCTTTCCTCTGGTCTTTTGACCTCTTCGGATTGGAGGAAGCAGATCAGAATGAAATCTGTAACAAAATGAAAAACTATCTGCAGCCATTGTCATAAAAAGGGGTCAGAATCTATTGTCTTGACACTTCATTTCCACTTTCACAATTCATCTTCCTCATTAATTCAGAAACTATTTCAAATTCACCTTTATTCTATAACATTCTGCAAGTCATTACATTTGATAAATATCAAACTAAGTGCATATATTGTAAATGCCAAGCTTGTCAAAATAAATTGAAGAAAACTATCAAACTGATAGCTTTATGAAGCTACCATGATAAAAGTTTTACAAGAATTGGTCAGTTATTAAGATGTAAAATTATAAAGAAATTAACAATGACTTACCTAGGGGAATAATTAAGAGGTAACTGTAGCAAATAACAATGAACAGATTTCCAGGAGTGTTAATCATCATGGTTTAGCCATAGGATTGTAGAGTTACTGTGTCCTACAGCATGGTAACAGGCCCTTCAGCCTATCTGATCCACGCCAACCAAAGCATCCTCCCAGCCAGACTCTGATGCCCATATTCACCCTCATAACCATTGCAGTTGTAGCTGACTCAACAGCTTCCTCTGGCAGCTCGTTCCAGGTACTCATTAGACTCTGTGCGAAGAAGCTATCTTTCAAGTCTCTTTTAACTATCTCCCCTCTTATCTTCTATCTGTGCTCGCCAGCTTTGAACTCCCAGCCCTGGGAAAAAGTTTGCCTTAAGCACGACCTTATAAACCTATGAGGTGACGCCTGATTCTCTTGTGCTCCAAGAAATAAAAACACAGCAAGGCTAATTTCTCCCTATATCTCAAACCCTCTGGTCCAGACAGTATCCTGATACCTATTGTCATACTGGTATTACTTTTATTAAATCTACTGACTCACAGCTACCTTAGTTTAAAATTGCCATTCCTCTTTCCCAGTTCCTCTGTCTCTGCCACGTGTTCCCAGGATGAGGCTTTCCTTTCCTGAACGTCAGAGGTATTGTCCTTCCTTTTCTTTTAATATTTTTTTTAAAAAGAGATACAGCATGGTAACAAGCCCTCCTGGCCCAGCGAGCCCGCACTGCCCAATTACACTCAAATGACCGATGAATCTACTAACCCATACGTATTTCAGAAATAGAATACCCAGAGGAAACCCACGTGGTCACAGGAAGAAGGTAGAAATTTCTTACAGCCAGTGGCAGGAATTGAGCCCAGATCGTTTGCACTGTAAAGCAATGTTTCCAACCATTAGGCTATTGTGCTGCCCATGAAGCATCAATACTAGAAGAGAAACGCCGTTCTTTGAAAGGAATTTCCCTCCCTCTACCAATGATGCTGCCCTCACTCACATCTCCTTCATTTCCCGGACCTGCCCTCATCCCATCTTTCTGCCGCCTTAAGAGGGACAGTTCTTTTTATCCTTACCTACAACTCCATGAGCCTTCGCAAGCAGCACATCATTCTCCAAAGGATATGTCATATTCAATGGGATCCTACACCAAACACATCTTTACCTTCCCGTCACTCTCTGCTTTCTGCAGGGATCACTCTCTCCATGACTCTCATGTCCCACCCCACTGTTCTCCTTCCTGGCACTTATCCCTGCATGTGGAACAAGTGATATACCTGCCCATTCACCTCCTCCCTTATCACTTGCTATTCACGGCCCCAAACAGTACTTCCAGGTTAAGCAACACTTCACCTGCAAGCCTGTCAGGATCACCTACTGTACCCAGTGTTCCCAGTGCAGCCTCCTCAACACTGGTCAGACCTGGTGTAGATTGAAGGATTACTTTGTTGAGCACCTTCGCTCCATCGGCAACAGGGAGGAATTCCCAGTGGCCAACCACTGTAATTCCACTCTCTATTACCATTCGAACACGGTGGTCCATGGCTTCCTCTACTGCCACGATGAGGCCATTCTCAGGAAGGAGGAGCAACACCTCATACTCTGCTTGGGTGGTGTCCAACCTGACAGCATGAACTTCAATTTCTCCATCTTCCATCCTCCTCTCTCCCCCTTCTAACCTTTTCCCATTCCCTACTCTGGCTCCCTCTTACCCCTTCCCTTCTTCTCACCTGCCTATCACCTCCCTCTGCTGCATCCCCTCCTTCCCTTCCTCCTATGGACCACTCTCCTCTCCTGTCTTCCTCAGCCCTTTAGTTTTTCCACCTATCTTCTCTCACCTTCTCACTTCATCCCCCCTCCCTCACCCACCTACCCTCTCTCTCACCTGGCTTTACCTATCACCTTCCAGATTGTACTCCTCCTCCTCCTCCCCCCTACCTTCTTATTCTGGATTCCTTCCTTTTCTTTTCCAATCCTGATGAAGGGTCTCGTCCTGAAATGCCAAATTTTTATTCTTCTCCATAGATGCTCCCTGAGCTACTGAGCTCCTCCAGCATTCTGTGTGTGTTATGCTGGATTTTCAACATCGGCAGAATCTCGTGTTTATCTATTGGCAATACATTGAAACCTGCTTCACTATCACCCAGTCTCACCAATTTACTATCACCATCGAACATGCTAATCAAACGAGATTGCAACATAGGCACCCCACTACTCACAGGGTATCGGTCGGAGAATCAAACTTCATACACAAGTTTGCTGACAATACCACAGTGTGGGCTGGATTAAAGGGGTGAAGAATCAGCATACAGGAAGGAGATTGAAAACTTGGCTGAGTGGTGTAATAACAACAACCTCAACTCAATAACTCAATGTCAATAACCAAAGAATTGATTGTAGACTTCAGGAGAGGGAAAGCAGAGGTCCATGAATCTCCCAAGGGCCAGTAATCATCGGAGGGTCAGAGGTGGAGAGGCTCAGTAACTTTAAGTTTCTATGTCACTATCTCAAAGGATCTTTCCTGGACCCATCATATAAATAATATTGCAAAGAAAGCACAACAGCATCTCTACTTCCTCTGGAGTCTGGGGAGGTTTGGCATGTCATTGAAAACCTTCGCAAACTCCTAGAGATGTGTGGTGGAAATATGTTCTGACTGGCTCCATTAAGACCTGGTATGGGAGCACCAATGACTGAGTGGAAAATCCTACAAAAGGTGGTGGATTCGGCCCAGTACAACACGGATAGAACCCGTCCAACCACGGAGCACATTTACGTGAAACTTTGCCATAGAAAAGCAGCATCCATCATCAAAATATCCTAACCACCCAGGCCACACTCTTTTCTCACTGCTGCCATCAGGCAGAAGGTACAGGTGCCTCAGGACTCACACAATCAGGTTCAAGAACAGTTACTACCCTTCAACTATCAGGCTCTTGAACAAAAGCAGATAGCTACACACTTAAGGACCCTGCTGTATTGTCATTTCATGCTCGCTATTTGTTGCTATTTGTTTATATCTGCATTTGCAGAGTTTGTTTAGAGTTAACAGTTCCTGATGCTTACAGTTTACAGCTACTGCTCTATAGATTTGCTAAGTAAAAAGACTTTTAGGGTTGTAGTGGTAACATGTATGTACTCTGATAATAAATTTTACTTTGAATTTTGAACTTCAGCCACCGCATTCTGCTTCCTATCATTGAGCCAATTTTGAATCCATCTTGGTAGCTCCACTTGAATTCCATGCAAAGGCTTTACCAAAGTCCATGTAGACAATATCCATTGCTATACCTTCAACTATTCCTCAGTTACCTCTTCAAAAACTCCAAAATATTTATTAGACATGAACTCACACACACAAAACTGTGCTGACTATTCCTGATCAGGCCTTGACTATCCAAGTGATGGTACATTTTGTCCCTCAGAATTCACTCCAGTAACTGCCCAACAGTCAGGCTTACCAGCCTCCAATTCTCCGGCCTGTTCTTGGTACTACTCTTGAACAATGGAACAACACTAAGCACCCTCCAGTTTTCTGAAACTTAGCCAATGGCTAACAACAAAGCAAATATTTGTACAAGGACCTTCGCTGGCCTCCCAGAAGATCCAGGGGTGGACCTGGTCAGGTCCTGAGACTTGCCAATCATAATGTGCTTCAAGGCTACAAATACCTCTTTCCACATAATGTTCATGTGATCCAAGACCTTACTACTAATTACACCCATTTCTTTGGCATCCATGATACCCTCCTCAACACCAAGGAGAAATATACCTGCGGCTCCGCACAAAGGCAGTCCTGGTGGTCTTTAAGAGGACCTAGTATACAGTAGATCAAAGATTTTTCACATTCTCTTTGTAATCAACAGAACCATAATAAACACTTCTCTTCCTTCTCATCAATCTTAATCTCAATCCCCTCTAAAACCTCCCAAATGGACTGAGCTTCTCTTTCTTTCTTCCTCTGTGAAGCAGATGGCCATATTTCCTTGAGTTAAGGATGTCGCAAGAGAATGTTGCTTCCCTGTTATCGGTGATAGTAGGTGAGGCAATATAACATGAGCCCACCTTGGATATTCTCTCTTTTCCCCTCTTCCATTGGACAGAAGAAACAAAGGCCAGAAAGCACTTACCACCAGGCTCAAGGACAGCTTCTATTCCACTTTATAAGCCTGTGAATGATCCTCTTGTATAACAAGACCTCACAATCTACTTTGTCGTGGTCCCTGCACCGCTCTTCCTCTGAAACTACAACCCAATAATCTGCATTCCATTATTGCTTTTCCCTTGTACTCCCTCAATGTACTGATGTAATGAAATGAGTTGTATAGATGGCATGCAATTTTTCTCAATGCTACCTGGTGTGTGTGACAGTAATAAACCAGTTTAGCAATACGGGCCAGGATGCCCACCCACTTGTCAAGATTCCACCAACAATGCTTATGGGTGATTCTTGGTGCTTGGTGAAAGCCAAACCCAGGTTCTGGGGCTCCTCAGAACAATAGACAGCCCCAGCATGTTCAGCTGCTTCATCAGTAGTCTTCATATCGCAAAATGGAATGTACCCTAATGATTGCACAACAATTAATTCCAAACTTTATTCCCGGGAAAATAAGGCAGTCCATTCCTGCCTGCAGCAAGATCAACACAATATCCAAGTGATACCCGAGTAATTATCAGCCCAGTAAATTATTATTCCTAGTTAAATACTGCACTTTGCTCAACCATTGCTGTTCCGGCTGCTGCTATCCGGGAAACGGTACCGCAGCATAAAAGCCATGGCCAACAGGCTCCGGGACAGCTTCTTCCACCAGGCCATCCGACTGAATAATTCATGCTGATACAATTGTATTCCTATTTTATGTTGACTGTCCTGTCGTACATACTATTTATTATAAATTCCTATAAATTGCACATTGCACGTTTAGATGGAGACATAACATAAATATTTTTACTCATGTATATGAAGGATGTAAGTAATAAAGTCAATTCAATTCAACCCAACCATTCAAATGATTTTCCACTACTGATTGTCTCACTGGAAACGCCCTGAAGGTCACCAATACCCAGAAACTTAATTGCAAATGACATATAAATGCCATTGGGGCTGGAGCAGGTTAGAAACTGGCTATTCTCATTTCTTTCTCTATCTCTATCTCAGTTCCCTCCCGGTTTCGCTATCCATAATCTCAATCCATGATTGTGAAGGGATAATCTTCACGTTCCTTGTTGGGTTTTCCTGTAACAACACACAAGAGATCCGTTAGCATCCACAGCAGCTGAGACTGCTTGACAAGCTTCTCATCACCTTATGTGTCCAGTCCTTTTCCCACCAGTGTTCAGTGGTTGAAAGGAACTTGTATATTCTGCTTGCACTGTGGCACATTGCTTCAACCACGTGTTCCAAACTCAGGACACTGAACACTAAGAAAGACCAGGACAAGTGATGCATGGAGTCGATAATATTTTTCCCTCCCCCTCCACTCTTCTATTCCCACTCTGACCTCTTACCTGTTCTCACCTCACCCTGGTGCTCCTCATCCTTCCCTTTCTCCTATGTTCCACTCTCCTCTCCTAACAGATTCCTTCCTCTCCAACTCTTTACCTTTCTGTCCTCGCTCCAGCACTTGACTCCCGCTAGGCGAATCTGAGGCTTTGAGGCCTAGTCCTCACCTATACAAGACATATGAAAAAGAAGAAGGAGAAAGCCCTTAACTCCGCGTGGAGTCATCAGGACGCTGTCGTGACGGTGTTTTTTTAGCATGCTTTCTTATTTTTACAGGGCCGACTTGCTAGCTCGATGCTCAACCCAGTACAGATGGAAAGCGTGAAAGGGAGCCGGCTGGATTCAAACTCGGGAGCCTTCGCTCTGAAGTCCGGCGATGATGCCACTGGCCATACAAGCACATATAGATTAGTAAAAAAACACAACCAGACAAATATGTATGTATATAGACCAGACCCCTCAGCCCATTTAATTAAACTTTCAGTCGCCACAACTGCACTACATCGCCCCAGTACAGCACACCAGCTCGGACGCCTCTCCTCCAACGGCTGAAAAGCAAGCAACCCTACAGCATGAGGCCCGAATCCACTGGGTGCTGCAGTCGGCCACAACAAAGCTTGACTTCTGCCAAGCTAAACTTTGGGATGGCAGCTCTGACTCTGTTCTGGACATCATGCCATGCCACACCACTCCCGGTGAAGTGCAACAGCTTTGTCGCCTCAGTCCGGGGGGCTGCAAGCAGGAGACACTGTGGCTTGCAATCATTAGATGTACGTTTAAGTGGAATGGTAGCACCTTTTGCTGACCCCCTGTAGGAGCTGCTGTCAGCAGTCGCGCCGCCATCTTAATGGAACGTTTTGTTTGTGTTTCTCTAAATCAAACTCCATTCTTTCTTGGATATATGGTGACATGTTTTATTATTATGGCTCAGTCAAGATACTAGAGCTCCCTACTTAAACAACTGGAGGGAAAACCCCAGCATTTGCTCTGTTGTTGGTCAAAAGTATAACTTATTGTTACATTTTAGAGGGAGTTAAGGTGGACAATAAATTCTGGTCTTGACAGTGATGCCCATATGTTAACCAGAACTTTTAGGATAGTTTTGAGAATCCTCTCATCAGAAGCATTTAGAAGTCCAGCAGAAGCAAAGGTTCAAAGAGGTTCAAAGGTCAAATGGAGCACACCATATCATAAACTGCCCAGCGACTACCCTGCTGCACAACCACTGCCTCATTTATGGCAGAGTCTGCTGGTCCCACATTGATAAGATTCCATAGAACTGGACTGGAAGCAAAACATCCTTGATATTGTTAACCCACACCGAGGGTGAAGTCATTTACTTCTATTAAATAGCACTGCAGTCAAGAGCTGTGCGATTTAATCATACACATAGAAGGCAATGCATCAGAAATGATACATGTTTTTCCACCCATGCATTTATTTCATAGGTGATTTACTTTCAGATTATAGGTGCACGGTGCAATTGGAATCTTAACCAATAATTAACTTGGTTAAATTATCACATCAGTGGGCAGTGAAATTGTCATTTACACTCAGAGAACAAAATCAATAGTCAATTTTGCACTTTCTTGGTTGAACTAATCTTTTCCTGCATGAACAAGTTTTCAGCCTACATACAAGATGAAAGAGAATACAGTTTCTAGTATGTTATTATTCTGTGTGATATTAATTTTTATGCCACTTTACAAAATACATTAAAATGAATTTACTTGTGGTTAGAAGTAATTATGACTTCCGATAAAAATCATAAATATTCAGACATTATCAATATGCTAAGATAGCCACTGATGGGACTAAAACACAGGCAAACACATTTCACATAAAGCATACAAAGTAAATAAGACTAGAACAACACATACAAGTCTAGAAATGGGATGCAAAGTTCAAAGTTGAAAGTAAAATTTATTATCCGAGTTCATACATGTCTCCGCATACAACCCTGAGATTCTTGTTCTGTGGGATTCAGGAACCATATCTCTCCCAATCCCAACTCCTGAAAGGGAAGGGTCATTACCCAGCAGTCACAGTACACATCAGTACTATCAATGTAAGTAGGAAGAGGGATGATGTCTATAATGCGAATTCAGGCACTGAGATAGGAGGCTAAAAACAGTACCTCCAAGGTTGTAATTTGAGGCGTACAAGTGCGAGTATAGAACTATGAAGATAGATTAAATGAATGCACGGTTAAACAAATGGTGAATGAGGGAGGCCTTTAGATAGTTGTATCATTGAGGCTGTTTCTGAGGAAAATGCAAATTGTACAAGCAGGACAGTTGCATCTGAGCTAGAAGAGGAGTGATGTCCTTGCAGGGATGCTTGCTCATGGTGTTGGAGCAGTGATATTACTGCATTTGTAGTAAGGTGATTGATAGAAGGGCAAGACTAGCTGCTCAGAGTATCAAGATTCCAGGTGTGATGCACAGGGAGGTAAAAGAGGAAGGGGTATTGCAATGTTGATTAGAACAAACATCATTTTGTACTCAGGGAGAATGTCTTAGAAAATTCTCCCAGCGAGGACATTAGAATAACACTTAGGGATAAGGGAAGGGAAATCACTTTGCTGAGATTATAATGGAGGTCATGCAACAGTCAATCAGAGATAGAGAAGCAGATACAGTATGTAGTCAAGCAGAAAGTTGTAAGATCAATAGTGTTATAATTGTAAAGGATTTTAACTTCAAGTTATATATATATATATTTATTTATTTATTTAGAGATACAGCAAGGAATAGACCCTTCCACCCTTCGAGAAGAGCCATCCAGCAAGCCTGACAACCCAGATTTAACCCTAACCCAATCACAGGACAATTTACAATGACCAATTAAACTACCCAGCATATCTTTGGACTGTGGGAGGAAACCAGAGCACCCAGAGAAAACTCACACATTCCACAGGGAAGACAGATAGTACAAGCTCCTACCGAGGACGCTGATATTGACCTCCGAACACCAATGCCTCAAGCGGAAGAGCAAAACACCAATGGCTACAGGATTGTCTTAGTGAGAGGAGGAATTTCAAAAGTGCATTCAGGACATTTTCTTGAACCAATGCATAGTTAGTCATAGTGATGGGGCTCTACAAAATATAACTTTAGAAAATGAACTGTCAGTGGGGTGCATTTTGGGAACAGTGATCATAATTCTGCAAGTTTCAAGACTGTCATGGAGACATCCACAGATTAGCTTTCTAAAGTTGGTGAAGAGGGCAATTTCAATGGGATGAGGGAGGATTTGGCAGAAACAGACTGAGGGCAGCTTCTTTTGAGTAAAACAATATCTAATAGGTAGGAGTCTTCTAAAAGGGAGGTTGTGAGAGTACAGGGCCAAGGTGTTCCTGTGAGGGTGAAAGGTTATGATGGCAAAATTAGGGAACCTTGGATGACATAAAAATGTTGAGTCTGAAAGAAGCAAGCATAAAACAGGTATAGGCAACTGAAAACAGGTGAACTTCAGAAAGGGATATAGCCAGTGTAGGAAAATCCTTAAAAATAAAACTATACCACAAAAATGGGCCATTAAATATCATTAACAGCCAACATTAAGGTGAATCCCTAGACATTGTACAAATATATTAAGAAAAGAGTAAAGATGAAAGAGCTCTAGGGCAATATGTGCATGACACCAGCGGATAAACAGGGTAAATTGAAGCAGGCTGTTTCCACAGAGGCTGGGTGAGACTAGAACTGGAGGTCATAGGTTAAGGGAGAAGGGTGAACATGAAGGGGAACTTCTTCACTCAGAGGACGATGAGAGTATTGAGTGAGCTTCCTGAGGAAGTGGATTCAATTTCAACATTTAAGATAAGTTTAGGTAAGTGCATGAACGGGAGGAGTGTAGAGGGCTACAGTCCAGGTGCAGCTCGATGGGACTTTGTAGAGTAATAGTTCAGCATGGACTAAATGGGCTGAAGGGCCTGTTTCTTTGCTGTAGTTCTCTATGGCTCTATAATTCTGCGTCAGTATTTACTGAGGAAAAGAATATGGTGAAAGTTGGTGATATTCTGAGCATGTTAGCATTGGAAGGGAGGAAGTGCTGGATGTCTTAGGGTGCACGAAGATGGATAAATTCCCAGGAGTCTCTGTCATGTATCCCAGGCTGCTATAGGAGACAAAAGAGAAGATTGTCCTGACAAATATTTTTGCACCTTTATTAGCCATGGTTGAAGCATTGGATAATAGGAGGTTTAACAAATGTTGACCCTTTGTTCAAGAAGGGGCCTCAGTGACAAATATATACAAACCAGGGAGACTTACTTCAGTAAGGAAACTTTTGGAAAAGGTTCCAAGGGGTAGGATTTAATTAGGATTTAACTCGAAAGGCAAGGATTAATTTGGAATAGTCAGCATAGATTTTTTCATTTGAAACCCTATTTCACAAAGTTGAGCAACATACATCAAAGTTGCTGGTGAACGCAGCAGGCCAAGCAGCATCTATAGGAAGAGGCGCAGTCGACGTTTCAGGCCGAGACCCTTCGTCAGGACTAACTGACGAAGGGTCTCGGCCTGAAACGTCGACTGCGCCTCTTCCTATAGATGCTGCTTGGCCTGCTGCGTTCACCAGCAACTTTGATGTATGTTGCTTGAATTTCCAGCATCTGCAGAATTCCTGTTGTTCACAAAGTTGAATAATTTTTTTAAAGAAGAACCTAAGCATATTGAAGGCAGGAACGTGGTAGCTGTTTATTTTTAAACAAACTTCAGTAAAGCCTTTCACAAGCTCCCATGTGGTAGGCTGGTTAACAGAATCCAAAATTGGCTTGGTATAAGGAGCGGTGGTGGTAGAGGGTTGCTTTACTAATTGGAAGACTGTGACCAAGAGTAAATCACAAGCATTGGAGTAGTTCATCAGATATTTCTCTCTTGGAAACCAATAATGACAGCAAATGTAAGATAAGATTCTCTGTATATGGCCATTGGCATAGCTCACTACACCAACCCAAAGAAGATGTCAACTCAATTAGTGCAAACAACATTTTATACACATCAAGTAACAAACTAAATGTGAATGTATGAGATGCAAGTTTGCAGATGATATGAAAATTAACATTGTTGTGGATATTGATGAAGGGTGTCTAAGGATCTAGCGGGTGTGGATCTGATGGAAACTTGGAGGAAGCATTGGCAAATGGAATTTAACAGACATGCTAGGTTGAGGGGTCAGTTTCTCTGCCATATTTCTCTCCTAAAATGTCTACAGACAGGTTAATCAGGTATCACACTGGTTGTCAGCAATGGCAAAGACAGGCCTGTCACTTTGTATCACTGGTGGAAGACAGTATTGACAGGAACAGGCTTGTCACAGTGGCAAAGCTGAACCCATCAGGAATGAACACCATTTTTATTTACACCTCCCAGAAATGTCCTTCAGTACAATATGGTGGTAGAACTTAGCTCTCCAGTGCTGAGCAAATATGTTATATATTAATGAGTATTCACTTATCCAGTGACACAAACAGCTGGTTTATGGCAACATGATTCAGATCCAATCAATATTTCTGAGAAAATTATTTCATGAAGCATTAGAATAATTTGTCCTATTAAAATAAACAGTTCTCACAGCCCTTAGCTGGAAGAGACCCTAAATTTATGAATCTTCAAAAGCCCTTAATACCATTCATGATGACAATTCAAAGGGGTTGCCAGTTCATTTAGCACAAAAACAAAGAGTTCTCAGGAGAAAACAAAGCAGTGTTCGCAGTGTTGCTTTTGCTCTTGGAAACTAATGATGACAGCAAATGTAAGATAATATTCTCTGCATATGGCCATTGGCACAGCTCACTACACCAATCCAAAGATTATGTCAACTCAGTTAGTGCAAAAAACATTTTCTACACATAAAGTAAATTTCTGTCACGTGATAAGTGCTTCCTGTCACATGCTGGAGAACGACAGCAACCAGCTTCAATCATGCTGATGACCACAGTCATGCACCACCAACTGTTTTAACAATGTTCTTTGCACATGTCAAAGAGAGACTATAATGAACTAAATAGAATGAATTATTTAAAGCAATTACAAGTTGTTGCTGCCTTCTGCGTCACACAATATGCTCTACCCCAGTTATCACAGCAATGAGAAGTAAAATTGACAAAACTATTTTGCACTTTCTTTGTTGTACTGGTAACTATGAGTCACCACATATGCTAGAAATCACCACTGTTGAGCACAGATTTGTCTCCTCCTATTAGATTCCCCTTTCTTCTCCAGCCCTGTACTGTATCTCTTTCAACAATCAACTTCTCAGCTCTTTACTTCACTATTCCCCCTCCCCAGTTTCACCCATCACCTTGTGTTCATTCCTCCCTTCCCTCAGCTTCTTACTCTGACTCATCTTTTTCCCCCGGTTCTCATGAAGAGTCTTGGCAATGCTGCTTAGCCTACTGAGTTCTTCCAACATTCTTGTGTGTTTAAAAATGCAAACAACAGGAATTCTGCAGATGCTGGAAATTCAAGCAACACACATAAAAGTTGCTGGTGAACGCAGCAGGCCAGGCAGCATCTGTAGGAAGAGGTGCAGTCGACGTTTCAGGCCAAGACCCTTCGTCAGGACTAACTGAAGGAAGAGTGAGTAAGGGATTTGAAAGTTGGAGGGGGAGGGGGAGATCCAAAATGATAGGAGAAGACAGGAGGGGGAGGGATAGAGCCGAGAGCTGGACAGGTGATTGGCAAAAGGGATATGAGAGGATGATGGGACAGGAGGTCCGGGAAGAAAGACAAGCGGGGGGGGGGGGAGGGGACCCAGAGGATGGGCAAGGGGTATATTCAGAGGGACAGAGGGAGAAAAAGGAGAGTGAGAGAAAGAATGTGTGTATAAAAATAAGTAACAGATGGGGTACGAGGGGGAGGTGGGGCATTAGCGGAAGTTAGAGAAGTCGATGTTCATGCCATCAGTTTGGAGGCTACCCAGACAGAATACATGGTGTTGTTCCTCCAACCTGAGTGTGGCTTCATCTTTGCAATAGAGGCGGCCGTGGATAGACATGTCAGAATGGGAATGGGAATGGAATTAAAATGTGTGGCCACTGGGAGATCCTGCTTTCTCTGGCGGACAAAGCGTAGGTGTTCAGCAAAGCGGTCTCCCAGTCTGCGTCAGGTCTTGCCAATATATAAAAGGCCACATCAGGAGCACCGGACGCAGTATATAACCCCAGCTGAAGGTGAAGTGTTGCCTCACCTGGAAGGACTGTTTGGGGCCCTGAATGGTGGTAAGGGAGGATGTGTAAGGGCATGTGTAGCACTTGTTCCGCTTACACGGATAAGTGCCAGGAGGGAGATCAGTGGAGAGGGATGGGGGGGGGGGGACGAATGGAGAAGGGAGTCGCGTAGGGAGCAATCCCTGCGGAATGCAGAGAAGGGGGGGGAGGGAAAGATGTGCTTAGTGGTGGGATACCGTTGGAGGTGGCGGAAGTTACGGAGAATATGTTGGACCCGGAGGCTGGTGGGGTGGTAGGTGAGGACCAGGGGAACCCTATTCCTAGTGGGGTGGCGGGAGGATGGAGTGAGAGCAGATGTCCGTGAAATGGGGGAGATGCGTTTAAGAGCAGAGTTGATAGTAGAGGAAGGGAAGCCCCTTTCTTTAAAAAAGGAAGACATCTCCCTTGTCCTAGAATGAAAAGCCTCATCTTGAGAGCAGATGCAGTGGAGACGGAGGAATTGCGAGAAGGGGATGGCGTTTTTGCAAGAGACAGGGTGAGAAGAGGAATAGTCCAGATAGCTGTGAGGGTCAGTAGGCTTATAGTAGACATCAGTGGATAAGCTGTCTCCAGAGACAGCGACAGAAAGATCTAGAAAGGGGAGGGAGGTGTCGGAAATGGACCAGGTAAACTTGAGGGCAGGGTGAAAGTTGGAGGCAAAGTTAATAAAGTCAACGAGCTCTGCATGCGTGCAGGAAGCAGCGCCAATGCAGTCGTCGATGTAGCCAAGGAAAAGTGGGGGACAGATAACAGAATAGGCACGGAACATAGATTGTTCCACAAAGCCAACAAAAAGGCAGGCATAGCTCGGACCCATACGGGTGTCCATAGCTACACCTTTAGTTTGGAGGAAGTGGGAGGAGCCAAAGGAGAAATTATTAAGAGTAAGGACTAATTCTGCTAGACAGAGTAGAGTGGTGGTAGAGGGGAACTGATTAGGTCTAGAATCCAAAAAGAAGCGTAGAGCTTTGAGACCTTCCTGATGGGGGATGGAAGTATATAGGGACTGGATATCCATGGTGAAAATAAAGCGGTGGGGGCCAGGGAACTTAAAATCATCGAAAAGTTTAAGAGCGTGAGAAGTGTCACGAACATAGGTAGGAAGGGATTGAACAAGGGGGATAAAACCGTGTCGAGGTATGCAGAAACGAGTTCGGTGGGGCAGAAGCAAGCTGAGACAATAGGTCGGCCAGGACAGGCAGGTTTGTGGATCTTGGGTAGGAGGTAGAAACGGGAAGTGTGAGGTGTGGGAACTATAAGGTTGGTAGCAGTGGATGGGAGATCCCCTGAGCAGATAAAGTCGGTGATGGTGTGGGAGACAATGGCCTGGTGCTCCTTAGTGGGGTCACGATCGAGGGGTAAATAAGAGGAGGTATCCACGAGCTGTCGCTGTGCCTCGGCAAGGTAGAGGTCAGTACGCCAGACTACAACAGCACCCCTTATCGGTGGGTTTAATAATAAGGTTAGGATTAGTGCGGAGGGAGTGGAGAGCAGAGCATTCCGAAGGAGTGAGGTTGGAATGGGGACAAGGTCTTGGCTCCATCCCTCCCCCTCCTGTCTTCTCCTGTCATTTTGGATCTCCCCCTCCCCCTCCAACTTTCAAATCCCTTACTCACTCTTCCTTCAGTTAGTCCTGACGAAGGGTCTTGGCCTGAAACGTCAACTGCACCTCTTCCTAGAGATGCTGCCTGGCCTGCTGCGTTCACCAGCAACTTTGATGTGTGTTGATTCTTGTGTGTTGCTTGGATTTCCAGCATTTGCAGATATTCTCTCGTTTATGATTGGACTTCCTAGCTTGAAGTCCTTCCCCTTCCTCACTCTTTTACTCTGGCTTCTTCCCCCTTCCTTTCCAGTCCTGATGAGGGATCTCAGTCTGAAACGTCGACAGTTTATTCTTTTCCATAGATGCTGACTGACTTACCGAGTTCCTCCAGCATTTTGTGTGTGTTACTGAGAAAAAGGATGTCTGATATCAAGTATGCAAACCAGGCACAAAACCTATGGTATGAGAATTTTAAATCCATGCATTAAACACACATGAGAGGGCAGTGTCAACAGCAGAAGGAGGGCACAATCTACTCTCCCACCCACCCAGTCAAGCAGGTCCTTTCCCAAGTTTGATATTCTCTGTTGTTTCTGCGTTGACCTTATCAATCAACTTAAAATCCAAAGAAACAAAAAAAGATGAGAGTACTGGCAAGTGCTTGGTCTGTTACATTCAAATACTGGGGTACAGTCGAGAAGGGCAGAGCTCTCATAAGCTTCAAGATAAGACAGATGTGATGAGCGAAGCAGCAAGGAGTCAGTGAGTGGAGCAGCGATGGACAGTGAGGGGACAGTGGGGGTCAGTGAGAAAGTGGCGAGGGAGAGAGTGGTGACAGTCAGAGGCAGAGAGGGAGAAGGGCAGGGAGAGGTCAGTGGGAGGAAAGTGAGATGGGAGTGAGGGACAGGAAGGGGGAATGAGGGACAGTAAAGAGGTTGAGGGAGGGGGAGAGGGGCAGTGAGAGGACAGTAAGAGGACAGTGAAAGCAATGGAAAGGGTTGTGAAGTGGAGTAGGAGGAGGTGATGGAATGGGGCAGAGGAGGCAGTGAGAGGGAGAGAGGATTGGTCGAGGAGACAATGAGGAGGAATGAGTGGAGAATGAGGGTCGGTGTGGGAATAGTGAAGCAATAATAAGGGGGAATGAGGGGCAATTGAGGAAGAAAGGGGAGTAGTGATGGGGAAATGAATGAAGCAGTGAGGGACTGAGAGGGCAGATCTTACAACAAAATTATGATTGATAATCTATTCAGGCCTTCTCAATGTATACCAGTGCGAATATCTTCAGCGTCTACATCCTGGCCTCTCAGGTGATCTGGAGGGGTTATCCTTTACCTCTGCTTCCTGTGAGCAAGATATTTATCCACCATCATTCGGGCTATGATAATAATAGGCTTGCAGAGTTTTCGTTTGATCCTTTGCCTTGAAAATTACTGAGCTCTGTTTATTGCATTTGTTCTTCTGACAGCCCTGTGCTGCAGCTTCACTAGATTGGTACCTTCAGCAGTTTTGGTACTGCTCCAAGCATGCCCTTCTGAACCACTCATGAATGTGCAGAAAGCAGCTCAGTGTAGGTTAATCAGACTGATAACTGGAATACCTAGGTTGTCTTACGAGGAAAAGTTGAGCAGGCAAGGTTTGTATCCATTGAAGCTCGAATGAATGAGAGAGCAACACTCACAACACACTGGAGGAACTCAGGACAGGCAGCATCCGTGGAAAAGATCGGTCGACGTTTCAGGCCAGAACCCTTCATCAAGACTGAAGAGGGAAGGGGCAGAGGTCCTATAAAGAAGGTGGGGGGAGGGTGGGAAGGAGAAGGTTCCAGGTGAAAAACCAGTAAGGGGAAAGATAAAGGGGTGGGGGAGGGGAGGCAGGGAGGTGATAGGCAGGAAAGGTGAAGAAGGAATAGGGAAAACACAATGGGTAGTAGGAGGAGGAACCATGAGGGAGGTGATAGGCAGCTGGGGGAGGGGGCAGAATGACATGGGAATAGGGGAAGGGAGGATAGGGAATTACCGGAAGTTGGAGAATTCTATGTTCATACCAAGGGGCTGGAGACTACCTAGACGGTATATGAGGTGTTGCTCCTCCAACCTGAGTTTAGCCTCATCATGGCAGTAGAGGAGGCCATGTATGGACATATCTGAATGGGAATGGGAAGCAGAGTTGAAGTGGGTGGCTACTGGGAGATCCTGTCTGTTTTGGCGGACGGAGCGGAGGTGCTCGACGAAGCGGTCCCCCAATCTGCGTCGGATTTCACGTTAGATTATTTTGTGTGCAGTGAATGAGAGAGGACTTAATTGAAATGAAGGGGTCTTGAAATAGTGGATGTGAAAAGAAAGTCTCTTCTCGTGGAAGAACACTGAAATGCTAATAAAAACAATTCTGATTTTGATTCCTTTGGCCCAACTGGTCAATGTTTCTTAGACGTTGTGAGAATACCTGTATCCTCCAGACACTCATGCAGTATGTTTTAGTTTCCAAACCATCCAGATGAAAATTCTTCCTTTGATCAATCCTCTCTAAACCTATGCACACTAACTTTAGGTACCTCAGCTTTGGGAAAATGTTGTCTATTTACCTGATGCATGTCCCTCGTAACTTTGTACACTTCTATCAGAATTAGGTTTAATACCACTGACATATGTTGTGAAATTTTTTCTTATGCAGCAATACATTGCAAGACATAATGAAAGCTGTAAATTACAGTTTAAAAAATATATATACACATGTATGTAGTGAGGTAGTGTTCATGGATTCAATATCCATTCTGAAATCTGATAGCAGAGCGGAAGAAGCTATTCTTGAATTGTTGAGTGTGTGCCTTCAGGCTCCCGTACCTTCTTCTTGATTATAGCAGTGAGAACATGGCATGTCCTGGGTGATGGGGGTCCTTAATGATGGTGGCTGCCTTGTTGAGGCATCACCCCTTATAGATGTCCTGAATGCTGGGGAGGGTAATGCCCATGACGGAGCTGACTGAGTTTACATCTTTCTGCAGCTTTTTTCGACCCTGTGCAGTGACCCCCCACCAAATAGTGATGCAGCCAGTTAGAATGCTCTCCACGGTATATCTGTAGAAATTTGAAGTGGTTTTGGTAACATACCAAATCTCAAACTTCTAATGAAATATGCTGTTGTGCCTCCTTCACAGCTGCTTTGATATGTTGGGTCCAGGATAGCTTCTCAGAGATCCTAACACCCAGGAACTTGAAATTGCTCACCCTTTCCAATTCAATGAGAACTGGTGTGTGTTCCCCTGTCTTACCTTTTCTGAAGTCCACAATCAATTCTTTGGTATGACTGACTTTGCATGCAAGGTAGTTGCTCTGACACCACTTAACCAGCTAATCCAGCGGTCCCCAAGCACCGGGCCGTGGACTGGTACTGGGCCACAAAGCATGGGCTACCGGGCCGCGAGGAAACGAAATGAGTCAGCTGCACCTTTCCTCGTTCCCTGTCATGCACTGTTGAACTTGAACATAGGGTTGCCAACTGTCCCATATTTGCCGGGACATCCCGTATATTGGGCTAAATTGGTTTGTCCCATACCGGACCGCCCTTGTCCCATATTTCCCCTGCTAAGATACAGCGTTTCAATGAAACCTTTCGTGCCGAAATGGCATAAAGCAAAGAAGCAATTACCATTTATTTATATGGGAAAAATTTTTGAGCGTTCCCAGACCAAAAAAAACCTACCAAATCATACCAAATAGCACATAAAACCTAACACATAACACTAACATATAGTGAAAGCAGGAATGATATGATAAGTACACAGCCTATATAAAGTAGAAATAAAGTATGTACAGTGTAGTCGGGAAGATTAAGCCAAAACTGGTTTGCGGAGAAAAAAAAATCGGCACGTATGCGCATGTGCAAGTCACATATGCGCACGTCATGCATGTGCACACAGGTGCCCGCGCAAGGCTTCATGGTCATGGTAGTCTTTCTCAGGGTAAACACTGTCCTGTATTTGACTGCTACTTTTGTCCCTTATTTGGGCGTGAGAAAGTTGGCAACCCTAACTGTAAAAGACATGTTGAGGTGAGTTTAACCCTACTTGAGCTCCCGTCCCCCTGCCGTCCCCCCCCCCCCAGTCAGCCGGGCCGTGAGAATATTGTCAATCTTAAACTGGTCCGTGGTGCAAAAAAGGGTTGGGGACCCCTGAGCTAATCTATCTCACTATTGTATACCTTCTCATCACCATCTGGAATTCTGCCAATAATAACTGTGTTGTCAGCAAATCTATACATGACATTTGGGTTGTGCCTAGCCACAAAGTCATTGGTGAAGAGACAGTAGACCTAAGCACACATTCTTGAGGTGCACCAGTGTTGATTATCAGCAAGGTGGATATGTTTTTTTCTGATCTGCACAGACTGTAGCCCTCTGTTGAGGAAGTCGAGAATCCAGTTGCAGAGGGAGGAAGAGAGGCTCAAGTTTTGGAGCTTTTTGATCAGAACTGTAGGAATGGTTGTGTTTAACACTGGGCTGTAGTAAATAAACAGCAACCTGAAGTAAGTATTAGTATTATTCAGGTGATCCAAGGCCATGTGAAGAGCTAATGAGGTCGCATCCACTGTAGAAAATTGTTAGTATTGTGGTGGTAGGTAAATTGAAGTGGGTCCAGGTCCATTCTTAGGCAGGAGTTGATTCTAGCCGTATCTCAAAGCACTTCATCACTGTAGATGTGAATGCTACTGGATGATAGACATTAAGGCACTCACCTTGGCTCTTCTTGGGCACCGGTATGATTGTTGCCCTTTTGAAGCAGGTGAGAACTTCCATCTGTAGCAATGAATTGGGGCCTGCCACCTTACGAGGGTTCACCCTCATCTGACACTAGCCTCTGAGACAGAGATCACCGGGTCACCGTGTGCTGCAAGGACCCTCATAACTGTAGTTTTATTCTCCCTTTCAAAGTGAGCACAAAAGACATTGAGTTCATCTGGGAGTGATGCATCATTCATATTAGGTTTCACCTTGTGGGAAGTAATGGCCTGCAAACCCTACCAGAGTTGACATACATCCGATTCCACCACTAAGCTCAATCAGAATTGCTCTTTTGCTCGTGAAATAGCTTTCTGCAAGTCATACCTGGCCCTTGTTTATAGTTCTAGATCACCAGACCTGAATGCCACAGATCCAGCCTCCAGCAGACATTGAATCTCCTGGTTCATCCATGGGTTTTGATTTGAGTATTATGGTATGTGACAACTGTGTCATATTCATTCAGACTCAAAGATGAATCTCTGAATTCTGTAAAGCACACAGCTTCAAGATGTCCTGTAAGCGCTCTTCTGTCTGCCTTGTCTGTGCATTCTTGGTCCTCTCCTTTGGTGCTGCAGACTTCAGTCTCTGCCTATACTTAGGGAGTAGAAGTACAGCCAGATGATCAGACTTTCCAAAATGAGGGAGTGGGATGATCAACGTTCTGGATGGTAGCAAAACAGTGGTCCAGTGTTTTGGCTCCTCTGGTTCCACAAGTGATATGTTGATGATAATTATTTAGAGGCTATTTCAAGCTGACCTGGTTAAAATCCCCCGAAATGTTGGGGAATGCATCAGGGTGCACTCTTTCATGCCTGTTGATTACATCACTCAGCTTGTCTAGAGTCTGTTTGACATGGGCCCGAGATGGGACGTACACTGCTATCAAGATGATGGCCAAAAACTCCTGTGACAGATAAAATGGGCGACACTATCAGCCTGCTCTGCTCCAATGAGAAATCAAAGTCAAGTCTCTCCCCAGCTGAAATAATCAATCGCAGCAGCATCCTAGTGAATCTTCTTTGCAGCTTTTCCAGTGAAATCATGCCGTTCCTAATGTGGCAATCAGTTGAGGTTACAATCGGACTAGCCATGATCTGACTTATGGGGGTGCAGTTCTGAGGTATTGTGTGGTCCTCCCCTGACCCTAATTAGTGTATTTGTATGTCTATATATTCCTGTTCCCAATTCCCACTTCACACTACTACTTCAACAACTTTCACAATATATGTCAGTGACAATAACCTCAATGACACTGAATGGAGCTACAACTTCAGTATTGTGGTCTTTGCTGAATTCTGAAATGTTCCCTGATATTGGTATTTTAGCTGTTTTGGCATTATTGCCCTTTGACCTAATGCTACCTTTAACTTCTCCTGTTAGGCACAGCTAAAATAATTTCTCTCTTTCTTTTAAGGTGGAGATTTTTTCCACCTTAAGATAAAGATAAATGTCATAAACTATGTCTCACGTTTTCAGTCATATTCAGTCTAGAATTGGAAGATGCTTCTCTAATTTAATTGGAAGAAGGACTAAGAGACCTTTTGCATTGACCTAAGAGAAATGATGTGGTTTTGGTTGTAAGTACTGACTTTCAGAAATCAGTACTTCCAACTGTGCATCACTCCTTCATTTTAGTGTCTCTCTAGTGATTATCATGTTCAAATCTTGTTGTGGCCACAACCTGCTCACTTAGGGAAAAACGTACACAGTGCAGAGCAGAGAGAATATGAAAAGTAATGATATGACACATTATAGCAGAGAAGCTTGGAGACCATAAAAAAGGAAGCAATAATAGAAAAAAAAAGAACAGGAACAAAGTCCAAAGGCAGTACTGATTTGCCTTTTCATTCTTTAATGCCTTAACTCAATCACAAGTTCATTTCTTCATGTGCAGAATCACAAACATGAGAAAATCTGCAGATACTGGAAATCCAAGGCAACACACACAAAATGCTGGAGTAACTCAGCAGGCCAGGCAGCATCTATGAAAAAGAGTACAGTCGACATTTCAGGCCCAGACCCTTCACCAGGACCGGAAAGAGGAGAAGTCAGAGTGAGAAGGTGGAGGGGGAAAGGAGGAAGAAGTACAAGGTGGCAGGTGATAGGTGAAACTGGGAGGGAAGGGGAGGGGTGAAGTAAAGAGCTGGGAAGTTGATTGGTGAAAGGTTTGGAGGAAGTGGAATCAGATAGGAGAGGAGAGAAGAAAAGGAGAAGAAACACCAAAGGGAGGTGAAGGGCAGATAAGAGATAAGTTGAGAGAGGGAAACAGGAATGGAGAACAGTGAAGGGGGCAGGCAAATGGGGGGCCATTACCAGAAGTTTCAGAAATTGAAGTTCATGCCATCAGGTTGGAGGCTATCCAGATGGAACACAAGGTGTTGCTTCTCCAACCTAAGTGTGGCCTCATTGCAGCTGTAGAGGTGGTCATGGAGTGATGTATTGGAATGGGAATGGGAAGTAGAATTGAAATGGGTAGTTACTGGGAGATCCTGCTTTTTTGACAGACAGAGTGCAGGTGCTTGGTGAAGCGGTATCTTAATCTACGTCATGTCTCAGATACAGTAGATACAGTAGATCTTCCACCCTCTACCGGATTCTCCATTCTCCAGCCCTTTATCTCTTTACTTCACTTCTCCCCCTTTCCCGGCTTCACCTATCCCCTGCCACCTTGTACTTCTTCCTCTCCTCTCCCCAGCTTCTCATTGACTTCTTATCATTTTTCCAGTCGCGATGAAGGGTCTCAGCCCAAAACGTCATCTGTTTACTCTTTTCCATAGATGCAGCCTGGCCTGCTGAGATTTTTTCCAGCATTTTGTGTATGTTGCACACAACGCAGAACTGTGTTTTATACACTGGAATATCATGCCATTTAAAAGGTGCCTTTAGCTTCAAAGATCTCCTTCTCTTCTGCTTCTACAGGTTCTCATCTGTTCTGAATCCATGATGCAGCCAGATTTGAAGATTCACTACTTATTTAAAAACACTTGAGTTACATTAAGTATATATATGTCTAGTGTTGGCACGTGGCCAAGTGGTTAAGGCATTCGTCTAGTGATTTGAAGGTCGCTAGTTTGAGCCTTGGCTGAGGCAGCGTGTGTGTCCTTGTTAACACACATTGCTCTGCAACGACACTGGTGCCAAGCTGTATGGGTCCTAATGCCATTCCCTTGGACAACATCGGTGGTGTGGAGAGGAGAGACTTTTGCATGGGCAACTGCTGGTCTTCCATATAACCTTGCCCAGGCCTGGAAACTTTCTAAGGCGCAAATCCATGGTCCCATGATGCCTTTTTTTTTATATATGTCTATTAAATAGTTGCATTAAAATAAGTATTGCAAACACAGAAATGACAATGATATCCAGAAACTACCCACTTACTTTCTCCTCCAAACTGGGAAACACTTACAAAGAACAAGCAATTACAATGAGAAGACAGGCATTCTTCTAGACAAAAAGCAAACCAATTTGTACAGTACCACAAAATTTTAGTACTCCAGTTTAATTTTGTACAAGGTAGCTTGATGTTGTTGGGAAGCAACTGGGTTGCATTCACGGGCTTTCACGCACAGCTGGAATGAATGGAAATGATGTTTTTATTTGTCAATGATGTTGGCAAATATGAATACGTTTCTTGTGACTTAGATATTAGGGGAGATGGAAATCATATTAATAGTAATGAAACTTTCAAGAGAGAACTTCTTCTAAAATTTAAATATACCAGCCAGTAACCTCCCAGACTCTCAGTCAGTATTAATATTTAATCTGGGTGCATTTCCTGTTACATCAAAGGGTATATCCTCGAGAAACCACATTGACCAAATATCAAGCACTGGACTCCAGAAAGAATGGAAATACATCAGAATGTTTCGTCCCAAAGAACAGGCGAAGCTCAATTATGGTCCCCCTGACCAAAAGTCACATTTAAATTGTGATTAGCTTTATTTGTAAAGCCCAAGGACTCAATGATTTAAATAATATAATGATATTCTATCAGCATGATACAATCGTCAATATGTATCTTTATTAAGAAAAGGCACTAATGTGGCTAAAGAGGCTGAGCAAATAGCGCCGAATGATGCCACACGTGAAACATAGAATAGAGAAGTCATGGACACTGTATAGAGCCTTAATATAGCTAATGCAGACTACATCAAAGGCTCTCAGCAACATAGGTGAGTTCTTGCTATATAACATTACTATTTTGGCCAAGCAGCAAATTTGAACTCATAATAGAAACAGCAGCATATCATCAGCTCTGTCACACTCAGAACCGATTTTAACGTCAGTCACTCTTCTCCCAGGTTTGGGTTGCCTAGTTAAGCTTTGATGCAGCTGTGATAAAACTGCAGTATGAGAGTAGGCCATTTGACCCATCATGGGTGCTGCACAAACATTCAGCCAGATTCAATTCTGTGCCTCATTTACAAACATTTCTCCCCTTCAAGCATCTGCCACCTTACTAAAGTAGTTTTAAATGAGATCTTCGCAATTGTTTGCAGCAAGAGTCCATGTTTTGAAAGAATGCGGGTGAAGTAATATGGAGCAAAGCTCTGGAGCAACTCAAACAAGTGGAAGCATCTGTGGAAGGAAATGGGCAGGCAACGTTTGTGAGTTGAGGCCCTTCATCTGGACACAGTATTCCACCAACAATCATCAAGCCACTTCGTTCTATACCATCAACAACCTGATCACTTCTGGAGTTCTCCCCTCCACAGCCTCCAGTCTTATTATTCCCCAACAGTGCACTGCTCATTGAAGATTTAGGCAGTCCAGATGAAGAGTCTCAACCCAAAACATGACTGCCCACTTCCTTCCATGGGTGCTACCTGATCTGCTGAGTTCCCCCAGTGCTATGTACGTTGTTCCACATTTTAATCCTTTGGAGTGCACAGAAATGGTTCTTATATTCTTTTTTTTATTTCTAATTTGTTTAAAATTTATGCATTAGTGCTCCAAATAATTTGCCAACTTGGATTTCTGCTCATTTAGCAGTTTTGCTGGTCATCATAAAACAGTAGTTCTTGCTGTTGAGATCATCATACATCACTGTTACTGGTTTAATACATTGTCATGTGCATGTTCAATTTGTTTCTGACAAAAGACTGTTGCACACTTGCAGCCTTCACTTCATCTTGACAGTAGGTATAATTACACATCAATGCTTCTGACTCAGTCTAAACCTGGCAAGGAAACCTTGTCAAATATCAATAATCAGGTTCAGCTCAGTCCATTCAATAAATGGTTTTGTCATTGCAAGAGGCCTAATTGTGTATCAGTGCTCCTTCTTCAAGTCCATTCATTACTCCTGGCATCACTGCTGACAGAAACTCATCAGGTCTTAGTCTTACTGTCTTACTCCAATTTTACAATGAAGCTGTGCTCTCGCTGCACCCCTGCTGCAAGACTGGATCTTACACTACTGCTCATTCCATGGTTTCAATGAGAAGTGAAGAAGGGGGTGCCAAGAGCAGCACCAGGCAAAGCTAAATTTCAGGTACCACGCAAGTCAAGCTGCAATGTAAGACTAATCAGAAAGTCAGCAAGCCTCACAAGAGGTAAGCAATCCTACAACCATCAGATCAAGTCAAAACTCTGATATAATGTGGCATCTAATCATAGAGGTGAATATTCAACCAGATACAGAGAGGTGAACAATTCTGGTGGAATGCACTGTGTTACTGTTAAAGACAGGGCTAAGCTTTTCATCTGAAAGTACTGAATGCATGATTCATCCTAAGATTTTCATCACTACAGAAGCCTGTCCTTAGACAATTCAGATCCACATCAGATATCAATTAGAGAGCACTGGATATAGCAAAGCCGATGGGACCAAGTATCATCATGATTTTGGTGCTGAAGACCTGGGCTCCAGGACTAGCCAAACTTCCACCCAAGCTGTTCCAATACAGATGTAATACTGGCAGCAGTCCAACAAGCAGGAAAAACAAAACCCAGTTAATTACCACCTAAATGAGTCTGTTAATCATTAGCAAAATAATGGATAGTGTCATCAAGCAGAGCATACTCACCAATTTGGGTTTCACAAGGAACACTGCACTCCAAACCTCAGCAAAGCATGGCTTAAACAGAATTCTAGAGTTGAGATGCAGGTCACTAACCTTGACATTGAGGTGGAATTTAATCAAGTGTGGATCAAGGAGTCCATGTAAAACTGAACTCAATTTGGCATCAAAAGAAATGGTTAAAATCATTGGGGATGTACACTAATGATGCACAATATTCAATTCCATAACTGAATGCAGCAAGATCTAGACAACATTCAACATGGGTTAATAATATTTGTGCCACAAACAAGTCATACAACAATCATCTCCGCAAAGGCAGAGTCTGACTGCTTACTCTTGACCTCCTAAGATATTACCATTGCCAAGTTTCCTACCATCACCATTGACCAGACACATTAATACTGCTACCATAGGATGGATATCCCAGAGGAAGTGACTCACCTTCTAACAGCCTGAAATGTTCACATCAACAAGCAGCACATTTAGAGCACAATGGAGTACTTTCCTCTTGCAGTTCCATCCATCCTACACATTCATTTCCTTCCTAAATATTCCACCATCCTGAACATTCATTCCCTTCTCACTGCGACATGAGGGAATGAACATTGTGCAATCATTAGTGAACATCCCCACTGACTGCCATCTACAAAATGTATTACTGTCCCTTGCCCTAGCTATTCTGAGATCACCTCCTGAACCTGCATCTTCAACTACTATAGAGGACCAGAGATGAGTATCCTCAAAATTCTCACTTTTTGCAATGTGCTGTTGAAATTTTGTAAGTTTATCCCTACAACCACCATTGATTGTAAAAGTCCTAATCAATTATTTTCTCCCAAATTAAGTGTCAACATGAGCAAAGTGTACATTTATGTTCAGATGGAGCAGCAAACTTTATCTCAGCTAAGTGAATGCAGATTGAATCAGGTACATTTATAAGATAGGAGTTGACTGTGGCATTTAGTTAACTGAACTGATGGTTATCCACCCTCAAAATGCAAAAGGCCCAAACTGCTGGCAATAAATGGGCATTTTGATAAACTCACTGGATCAAGCCTTTTCATCATAAGCTGTTCCAGTCACCATACAGTCCAGGTTAAGAGAGGAATATTTTTAAAGTTAGGGATACAGCATGGCAAAAGGTCCTTCTAGCCTAACCTGTACATCTTTAGAATGTGGGAGGAAACTGGAGCACCCGGAGGATGCAGCCCATGCAGTCACGGGGAGAGCATACCAACTCCTTACAGAGTTTAACCCCGGTCACTGTCACTGCAATAGCATTATGCTAAGGGCTATCCTACTGTGCCGCCATGGAAGCATACTAATCACGAGTGGAGAGGAGAACATTGAGAGGGATCCAAGGAAATGTGAATCCAGATTCGTTTCATAGAGGAGTTTTACTGGCTTAACAACAGTAAGTTTCAACTTTCAGTTTGCTTGGTTCTTTCTACTCTGTTGCACATTGTTAGGATCTTGGACATCAGCATGTTCGAGTTCGCTTTGAAATTTGAGGAGAAGATGAATAAAGGAAATTACAATGGTGAGAGAGAGGAACTGGCCAAGGTTGACTGGAAAGGGACACTAGCAGGAAGGACAGCAGAGCAGCAATGGCTGGAGGTTCTGTGAAAAATGAGGGAAGTGCAAGACAGATATATTTCAAATAAGAAGAAATTTTTGAATGGAAGAAGGATAATACCGTGGCTCACAAGTTAAGTAAGAGCCAAAGTAAAAGCAAAAGAAAGGGCATACAAGGAAGCCAAAGCTAGTGGGAAGATAGAGGATTGGAAAGCTTATAAAATCTTGCAGAAGGAAACTAACAAGGTCATTAGGAAGGAAAAGATGAATTATGAAAGGAAGTTGGTGACTAATATCAAAGAAGCTACTGAAAGCTTTTTTTTTTTAAGTACATAAGGGGTAAAAGAGAGTTGAGGGTAGATGTAGGACCAATAGAAAATGAAGCTGGAGATATTGTAATGAGAGATACAGAAGTGGAAGAGGAACTGAATGCGTATTTTGCATCAGTCTTTACAGTGGAAGACATCTGCAGTATACCGGACATTCAAGAGTGTCGGGGAAGTGAAGTAGGTGCAGTGAAAATTATAGCTGAGAAGGTGCTCAGGAAGCTTACTGGTCTGAGGGCAGATAAGTCTCCTGGACCTGATGGAATGCACCCTTGGGTTCTGAAGGAAGTAGCTGGTGAGACTGCAGAGGCATTAACAATGATCTTTCAAGAATCCATAGATTCTGGCATTGTACCAGATGACTGGAAAATTGCAAATGTTACTCCGTTATTTAAGAAGCGTGGGAGGCAGAAAAAAGGAAACTATGGACTTGTTAGCCTGACATCAGTGGTTGGAAATTTGTTGGAATCGATTGTTAGGGATGAGATTATGGAAAACCTGGAGGCACATGACAAGATAGGCCAAAGCCAGCATGGTTTCCTGAAAGGAAAATCTTGCCTGACTAACCTACTGCAATTTTTTGAGGAAAATACAAGCAGGGTAGACAAAAGGGATGCAATAGATGTGGTGTACTGGCTTTTGACAAGGTGCCGCACATGAGGATGCTTAGTAAGATAAGAGCCCGTGGAATTACACAGAAGTTACTCGCATGGGTGGAGCACTGGCTGATTGGCAGAAAACAGTGAGTGGGAATAAATGGATCCTATTCTGGCTTGCCTTATGGTCTTATGTTGCACCTTAAGTTTAATTCATGTCTAGTTTATGCATGAAATCCTAATTGAAATGCATTTCTATGGAAAACAGAAATATAGGCAGTTGCTTTTTGAATCATTGGGTCATGTAACTACCAGCCCAATTTTGTAGTTGCTGTTAACAGCCCATAAACACCACACAAAATGCTGTAAGCGTAAAGATGTCACATGCTGTGAATGCAACCCACACTATTGTTACCTTATTCCTGCCTTCGTCTAGAGGTATACAGTGCTCCCGGAACAATACAGGCAACAATATCACTATTTCAATACACAGGTATTTTGATATATTGCCTGCAGTAAATAATTAAATGATAAAATATTCTTTAGCATGTGTGTATTTTCTGCAGTTCCAGTGAACAGCTTTGCTCCTGAAAATCTGGCAGTTACTTTAAAAAATTTTTAAAAACAATATCCACTCCTGAAGAACCTTAAAGTCCTTGCAAGAAGCTCTTAATTTTGCACTGTGTAGTATAATCGATGCATTTAATATTGCAATACTGACTAAGCAACTTTTTAAATACAGTTATATGCTCAGACAATGTAGAACTAATGCAGTGTTTAACACTCACCCTTGTGTCTCTCGTACTGTAACTTTCTTTGACAGGACCTGATAATAGGGCAGCTTCTTGAATTTCTCTGATCCAACAGCCACGTAATATTGGTTATTTTCTAATTCAGCCGCACCAAGCAACGGCCTTCCATCCAGTGTACAGAGTCTGTGTATTCACAAACAAAAGGAACATTTTAATGCCCCTTTTTTTCAAATCCATGTATTATTTCTGAGTAACTGTATCTTGATGGAAGTGATTAAGCTGAGGTAATGAAGTGTTTTAAAGGTAATTTTTGACAGAGATTTTCTGCCAGTTGCCTAGCCATCAACTGCAAGTCCTTTATGACATTTCGTCAAACTTCTAGTTAAACATCTCCAAATAAATACCTATTATTAAGATCAAGTATCGACCATAGTAAATTCAAAGGGAATCTAATTACCTACCTGGGAAATCCAAGGACATATAAGGGAGAATCTGGACATGCTGTTCTGATGTAGAGTTTTGGACCTTGTTTCTCTTTTAGCAGATGCTGACTGACCTATTGGGTGTCTACAGCATTTCTTTTAGTGAAGAGGAGGATAAAACTCATTCCGAGTCCTAGGTCCTCTCGTTTGTGCTGAAAATAGAATATCCAGGGATTTTAATTAAGAGGTTAACCTGGGAGGTTAATTCTCTTGATGAAACCATACCCCGTTGAACAGTACCCTTTCTTTACCGCTTTAATAGCCCTTTACTTTTTCCATTTGGAGACACTGAAGGATCATTAGGGGCCGAGTGAAATGTGCATGGGTAGTTTCAGTGTACAAAGAAACAATGTTCACCAGAGAATGAAATGAAAACAGAAAACACCAAAGAAAAATGCAGAACAAGTAATAAGCACTTTAAGGCAAACTAGACAGATCAAAATATCTTATGGGGCCTGTTACCAACTCCTTTGGTAGTTTATGAGGAAAGATTTAAATGAAAATAGTTACTTGCCTCACCGCTTCAGGTGCTAATTAACCTGCTGTGTATTTCTTGTTTCTGTGTTATGTTCTCCAAAAATATGTGAGGTGTCTCAAAAGGGGCAAAGCTCACATAAGGAATTTGTCAGGCACACTGACAGGAGCGGGTGACATCTTAATGCTAAATTCCTTCATACCATACATTGAAAAATTAAAATGAATTCCCCATAAAACAAGATTTGAAAATGATAAAAAGTATATTCCCTAGCACTACTCAATCTTGGACAGTCTCTAGATACCAGGCCTTACTCCCAGCCTTGCTCTGTTGCTAAGATTATTCATCTGAGCCAATTCAGTTCATCAAGAAAACAGAGTGGCTGTCCCTTCCAAATAGGAAAGAGTTCAGAGAAGGCAACTGACATGGGAAGTACACGTTCCCTCTTCTACTTCTTTGCAAATCACTTGTTTGCTATTCCATATTTTATACTTTGATCTCATAAGACAGGCAGAAAATACTGCAGACACCAGGCTAAAAACAGAAAACAGTTGCAAATGTTAAGTCAATCAGGTAATATTTGTGGAAACTATAACATTCTTGCAGCATCTTTTTTTACATCATGATGCGTAGGTACCAGTTTACATTAGTGCTCCATTTCATCATAAATGAAAACACAGTGAAAACTTTATTCACCATAAAATAATGGTATTTATTCTCTATTGTAAATAGTAAATGCTATGCATTATGCAACCCAAAATGTGTCCTTGCAGAAAGTGATTTAGAGCATAAACAAATCGGGTCAGGTTGTGTACTAAGCTTTCACAAATTATGGACTTGAATTAAGACTATGTAAAATTAACAGAAAATTCATTAACACGCTAATATGAAATTCTTTTGTACCTCTTGTCATAAAGTTGCTAATGGTCTTCAAAATTGGATTATTTTGTTAAACTGACGGGCTTACTTTATTATTTCCTCCCCCATCTGGATGCATCTGTCTATCATCTCTTCCTTATCTAGTTTCACATCACCTTTCAGCCTCTAGCTCTATCTTCCCCCCTCCCCCTTCTTCTGCCTCCATCTGCCCAACATTTTCCCCTAGCCTCTCTATAAAGACTTCTCCCACCCCACCTAGCTCCATCTGTCATGATCATTTTCATCTCTCCTGCTTCCAACCATCACCGACTAGCCCGTCTCACCTCTTTACACTGGCTATTCTTCCTCTACATTTTCAGTTCTCATCCCAAAGCATCAACTATCCCTTTGTCTTCACGGATACTGCTTGACTCTCTGACTTCCTCCTGCACGTTATTGTTCATTCTAGATCCCAACATCTGTCAGTCTCTTGTGCTCTGACACACATTCATATTCGGCACTAGTTTCACATACTGTGATGTTAACCTCATGGTGACGATGAATCTGTATTGTGCTATCAGGGAATTAAATTGCATAACAGTCCTGAGTGTTGCATAATCAAATTCCTATGAAGAATAGAAATTCAATGAAAATTATCAATATGAAAATCATTCAAAATACCCTGGATATGCCCAGTGGAGTCCAAACATGAGCTACCTACATCTGGATGTCCCACCTGTAATTTTCAGAGCTATTTTAACTTTCTTGATGCTATGATACCTCTTAATATTGTTCTTTTTACTTCACTCTTCCTTTACTAAACCCTCTGTGCCTCTGTCAGATCTAAAGGGGAACACAGAAATCAGTTCTCAGTGCAATATTAGCAACAAAACTTAGTAGGTTCCCTTTAAGTAACTAACTTCCTTGGTTCTACTCCAAACTGTCCACTTCGCTCTCTACTAGACCGACTACACTGCACACCAATTCAGTCATAAACACAAGAAAATCTACAGATGCTGGAGGAACTCAGAAGGCTAGGCAGCATCTATGGAAAAGAGAGCAGTTGACGTTTTGGGCCGAGACCCTTCAGCAGGACTGGAGAAAAAAAAGCTGAGGAGCGGATTTTAAAGGTGGAGGGAGGGGAGAGAGAAACACAAGGTGATAGGTGAAACCTGAAGGGGGTGGGATGAGATAAAGGCTGGGAAGTTGATGATCGAAAGGGATACAGGGATGGAGAAGCCGGAGTCTAATAGAAGAGGACAGAAGGCCATGGAAGAAAGAAAATGGGGGAGGAGCACCAGAGGGAGGCAATCAGTGTGCAAGGAGACAAGGTGAGAGAGGGGAAGGATGATGGGGAATGGGGAATGATGAAGGGGGTGCATTACTGGAAGTTCAAGGAATCGATGTTCATGCCATCAGGTTGGAGGCTACCCGGATGGAATACAAGGTGTTATTCCTCCAACCTGAGTGTAGCCTCATCACATCATGGATAGGCATACTGGAATGGGAATGGGAAGTGGCCACTAGGTGTTTGCACTTTGTCTGGCATATGAAGCGTGGTTGCTCAGCAAAGCAGTGTCCCATAAGGTCTCACCGATATACAGGAGGCCACACTGGACACAGTATATGACCACAACAGACTCATAGGAGAAGTGTCATCCCCCTCTTTCATTATTCCCCATCCCCTTATCTCCTTGCCCGCCAACCGCCTCTCTCTTTCTTCCATTTTCTTTCTTGCATGGCCTTCTGTCCTACCAGACTCCCCCTTCTCCAGCCAATCTTTCACCAGACAACTTCCCAGCTCTTTACTTCATCCCTCCCCCTTCAGGTTTCACCTATCACCTTGTGCTTTACTTCCCCCCTCCCCCCACCTTTTAAATCTACTCCTCAACTTTTTTTCTCAAGTCCTGCAGGAGGGTCTCGGCCTGAAATGTTGACTGTACTCTTTTCCATAGATGCTGCATGGCCTGCTGAATTCCTCCAGTTTTTTGTGAGTGTTGCACATCAATCCAATCCCCGGCCCCACTCTGTTCCCTAACCCATTCAAAAATCTAAACCAACCTGGCCACCTCTGGCAGCCAAATATCACACCCAGTACCCTCTCCCATCCTCTCCCAGTAATTTCTTCCATCGACTGCCCCTTGGTATCATGGTTAATACTAACTTCGAAGTGTAACCCTGCATTACTTACTTCCAACATCCTGAACACCCAACACAACTGGCATCATTCTGGATTGACAGCCAGCTTCTTAGTATTAACCCAATTCCCACCCCTTTCCACAATCACCACCCAGCACTCAAGCTCCCACTCTTCCCAAGATCAATCTCCACAGTGTACATGTAGAGAAGGTATGACAAAAATGCTTGATTCAATGGCTAACTTAATACCACAAATTTTAACTGCATAATAATTCAAATGTTGGTGATATATTTATCCAGTTCTAGAATTTTTTAATGTATATTTAGTATGTGGAGGTTTTGGCCTTTGCTATCAAATACAAAAATCCCACATAACTAAAATCCAGCATAATGAATAGGAAGGTGCACACTACACCAAAAACAACACAGTTGAAATTGAATGTTTCAAGTGTATTAGACATAAAACAAACAACTAATCATTAATTAAAACAGTAAATAATGTCAATAATATTTCCATGATCAGAGTAAACCAAAAATAGAAAGTAAATTCGACATCTGGGAAACCAGCAAAATAAATAGATCAATATATATTGAACAGGCAGAAGGATAACAATCAGTAAAATTCTGAAAAATATCAGTTTGAAGTGCCATCACCCATCATCATGGCTTCTCAGTACCCTGAGGATGTTCAAAATAGAACTTCCAATGTAATAGGAACGTGTGAAGTTAAATAATTCCCAGCAGAATCAGGAAACCCATTGACAGAGATGTCCATTTATGTTTGAAATCTCCTTAAACATATTTTCACCTCAGGGTTGGATGAGAACCTTCATTTATTGGCCAGATACTTGCATTTCAAAACCCAGATTATACCAGTGTCTGTATGTCTCTCAAGTGAACCACAATTCCCTTATTGCATGAATTTTCTGTTTAAGTTGCTAGAAACAGTAGTAAATCAAAAAAAACTACCAAGTACCAATATTACCATCCTAGCTCTGATAAAAGGCCATTGACCTGAAACATTAAATATGTTTCTCTCAATTGAGTTACTTTTTACAGCATTTTGTGTTTTTTCTTTATGATCCTAGTACAAAAATTTTTAAGCTCTACAAGCTTGAAATGGTGATGAAAATACCTGCAAATTGTCAGTAATTTAGACATTATCCACACACAGAGAAACAATGTGACATCACGACTAGATACTCTGAATTTCATTGAACTGTATAGGAGGAATCAGGCAGATTATTCTCCAGCACCATTTTTACCCCCAAGGACCTTTTTTTGATAAACAGCTTGATTAAGCAACTTGAACACATCAAACTTCTTAGATATAAACTATGGCCCCACGTTTGGCTTGGATTTTAAACATGATACAAAGATTTACTTCTGACAAATTATGAATGCAATGAGAAACCTGCTCTTACTAAGTAAATTTCTATCATTGTATGCTCATGCTCGTGGAAGTGAACACGTACAGCAAGAGACTGTCAGAGTGAAGCTCAATTGACTGAGAAGCATCATGATATTGGAAAAAGGATTACTCCCATCATATTATTTCCTTCTAAAAGGCGATGGGGAATGGACAAGGGGATGAGAACAAATGTATGGGTCCTTTTTTGAGCGATGACACTGGTATGATGGGCTCCAAGGTTTGTTTCCACAATATAGAGTTCAATGAATCTATCACATTGATATACAGAGAGAATTCAGGATATAACAATGAAGTAGAAACTATGTGAAAATTTAAGTGAGTCACAAATAAACTTGCGGTAATAAATTAATTAATGTGCAGTCTACAACAGGAATTCTGCAGATGCTGGAAATTCAAGCAAAAAACATCAAAGTTGCTGGTGAACGCAGCAGGCCAGGCAGCATCTCTAGGAAGAGGTACAGTCGACATTTCAGGCCGAGACCCTTCGTCAGGACTAACTGAAGGAAGAGTTAGTAAGAGATTTGAAAGCGGGAGGGGGAGGGGGAGATCCAAAATGATAGGAGAAGACAGGAGGGGGATGGATGGAGCCAAGAGCTGGACAGGTGATAGGCAAAGGGGATACGAGAGGATCATGGGACAGGAGGTCCGGGGAGAAAGACAAGGGGGTGGGGGGAGCCCAGAGGATGGGCAAGGGGTATAGTCAGAGGGACAGAGGGAGAAAAAGGAGAGTGAGAGAAAGAATGTGTGTATAAAAATAAATAACAGACGGGGTACGAGGGGGAGGTGGGGCATTAGCAGAAGTTAGAGAAGTCGATGTTCATGCCATCAGGTTGGAGGCTACCCAGACGGAATATAAGGTGTTGTTCCTCCAACCTGAGTGTGGCTTCACCTTTACAGTAGAGGAGGCCGTGGATAGACATGTCAGAATGGGAATGGGATGTGGAATTAAAATGAGTGGCCACTGGGAGATCCTGCTTTCTCTGGCGGACAGATCGTAGGTGTTCAGCAAAGCGGTCTCCCAGTCTGCGTCAGGTCTCGCCAATATATAGAAGGCAGTCTAATTTTTTTTTGCAACAGATTCCATTAAAGGTCAACAAACAATCTTTTTAATGTAAATTTTTCCTTCAAACCCCTATAATCCACCAAAATGATTTCTCCTAATTGTTAATAAGATGGTGCTGGAAAAGAGTTGCAGGAATTTTCCAAGCCTTCTAATTGCAGTCAATTCAACTCTATATGAAGGGCTTTAGTTAATAGCAACAATGTGATAAAAGAGACAGTTTAATTTCTACTATGGCATTCCAATTAATAAGCTTCAGTGTTATTCATAACCTTAGGTGGAATAAAACAGACAAAAAATTGTAACACTTGGCACGTTATACGCACCTAAGGAATTTCACTTAAATTTTAGTTGGTAGACAGCATCTTCAGCACTCCTCCAGGTATTTCATTCAAGCTTTCTGAGTACTCACAAGGAAACCTCAGCATAACTCATGGCATTTGCACAACCTATGAGTACAAAACCAAAAAACTGTGCAGGCTTCAAACCCTGAATCTGACATTAATCGTTGTTGAGATCCATGCTATGTTAGTAAGGGGCCTTCTCCCTCAGCATTGGTACTCAATCTTCACCATCCTCATCTTCCCTCATTCGCCATTTGCTCTTCAGGGTCAAAGTGCTGCTGATTGCCTCAGGTTTTGCAATTCTAGTAGCTAGCACAGCGGAGGAGAAAAGCCAACAGCTTTTTTTTAACCTCGAGAAGTTGGTTCCTTTTTTAAAAAGAAACTAGCACAAAATTTTAAACAGATAGTAGTTTTTATAACTGTACAAAGTGGAAAAGGGGAGCTAAAGTGAAGAAAGGAGGAATTAAAACTGGGTAATATAGAAGGTAATAAAAAATTATTTTGTGTCAGTCTTCACGGTGGAGGACCCATCGTGGAGGATATGTTATGGGTAGAATGTGAGATGAGGACCTCAATGCCATCACTAAAGAAGTAGTGCTGAGCAAACTAGTGGGCCTGGAGATAAGTAAGTCCTGATGGAATGCATCCAGGTATTTCTGATAATTTCCCAAAATTCTCTGGACTCTGGTCAAGTACAGCAGATTAGAAGGCAAAATGACTGTATGCAGAAGGCAAGTAACTATAAGCAAGTTAGCATCTATAATTATGAAACAGATTGAAGCTATCATTACTGAAGAAATAGTGATACATCCAGATAGAATTGGTTCTATCAGGCAGATACAGCATGGATTCAGGAAGGGCATGCCCTGTTTGACAAACTTACTGGAATTCTGTGAGAATATAATGAGCACAGTGGATTGAGAGGAACAGGTGAATGTTGTATACTTGGTTTTCGAGAAGGCTTTCAACAAAGTGCCACACAAGACATCTATAAATCAAAGTTGCATGGAGTTGGGGGCAATATATCAGCGTAAATAGTGGATTGGTCAACTAGTAGAAGGCAGACAGTTTAAGTACATGGGTGTTTCTCTGCTTGGCAATCTGCGGTGAGCAGAGTGTTGCAGGGTTCAGTGATGAGCCCATAACTGTTCACTATATTCATTAACCATTTGAAAGAGTGATAGACTGTAGAGTATTTAAGTTCGCTGGTGACACTAAATCAAGTGGGAAAGCAAATCGTGCAATGGATGTGGAGAGACTGCAGAGACATATAGATAGGTTACGTATAGAAACATAGAAAATAGGTGCAGGAGTAGGCCATTTGGCCCTTCGAGCCTGCACCGCCATTCAGTATGATCATGGCTGATCATCCAACTCAGAACCCTGTACCTGCCTTCTCTCCATACCCGCTGATCCCTTTAGCCACAAGGGCCATATCTAACTCCCTCTTAAATATAGCCAATGAACTGGACTCAACTGTTTCCTGTGGCAGAGAATTCCACAGATTCACCACTCTCTGTGTGAAGAAGTTTTTCCTCATCTCGGTCCTAAAAGGCTTCCCCTTTATCCTCAAACTGTGACCCCTCATTCTGGACTTCCCCCAACATCGGGAACAATCTTCCTGCATCTAGCCTGTCTAATCCCTTTAGAATTTTATACGTTTCAATAAGATCCCCCCTCAATCTTCTAAATTCCAATGAGTGTAAGCCTAGTCGATCCAGTCTTTCATCATATGAAAGTCCTGCCATCCCAGGAATCAATCGGGTGAACCTTCTTTGTATTCCCTCTATGGCAAGAATATCTTTCCTCAGATTAGGGGACCAAAACTGCACACAGTACTCCAGGTGTGGTCTCACTAAGGCCTTGTACAACTGCAGTAGAACTTCCCTGCTCCTGTATTCGAATCCTCTTGCCATGAATGCCAGCATACCATTCGCCTTTTTCACCGCCTGCTGTACCTGCATGCCCACTTTCAATGACTGGTGTATAATGACACCCAGGTCTCATTGCACCTCCCCTTTTCCTAATCGGCCACCATTCAGATAATAATCTGTTTTCCTGTTCTTGCCATCAAAGTGGATAACCTCACATTTATCCACATTAAATTGCATCTGCCATGAATTTGCCCACTCACCTAACCTATCCAAGTCACCCTGCATCCTCTTCGCATCCTCCTCACAGCTAACACTGCCGCCCAGCTTTATGTCATCTGCAAACTTGGAGATGTTGCGTTTACTTCCCTCATCTAAGTCATTCATATATATTGTAAACAACTGGGGTCCCAGCACTGAGCCTTGCGGTACCCCACTAGTCACTGCCTGCCATTCTGAAAAGGTCCCGTTTATTCCCACTCTTTGCTTCCTGTCTGCCAACCAATTCTCTATCCACATCAATACCATACCCCCAATACCGTGTGCTTTAAATTTGCACACTAATCTCCTGTGTGGGACCTTGTCAAAAGCCTTTTGAAAATCCGAATATACCACATCCACTGGTTCTCCCCTTTCCACTCTACTAGTTACATCTTCAAAAAAATTCTATGAAATTCGTCAGACATGATTTTCCTTTCACAAATCCATGCTGACTCTGTCTGATGATTTCACCGCTTTCCAAATGTGCTGTTATCACATCTTTGATAACTGACTCCAGCAGTTTCCCCACCACCGATGTCAGGCTAACCGGTCTATAATTCCCCGTTTTCTCTCTCACTCCTTTTTTAAAAAGCGGGGTTACATTAGCCACCCTCCAATCCTCAGGAACTAATCCAGAATCCAAAGAGTTTTGAAAAATTATAACTAATGCATCCACCATTTCTTGGGCTACTTCCTTAAGCACCCTGGGATGCAGACCATCTGGCCCTGGGGATTTATCTGCCTTTAATCCCTTCAATTTACCTAACTCCACTTCCCTACTAACATGTATTTCCCTTAGTTCCTCCATCTCACTGGACCCTCTGTCCCCTACTATTTCCAGAAGATTATTTATGTCCTCCTTAGTGAAGACAGAACCAAAGTAGTTATTCATTTGGTCTGCCATGTCCTTGTTCCGCATGATCAATTCACCTGTTTCTGACTGTAAGGAACCTACATTTGTCTTAACCAATCTTTCTCTTTTCACATATCTATAAAAGCTTTTACAGTCAGTTTTTATGTTCCCTGCCAGCTTTCTCTCATAATCTTTTTTCCTTTTCCTAATTAAGCCCTTTGTCCTTCTCTGCTGAACTCTGAATTTCTCCCAGTCCTCAGGTGAGCCACTTTTTCTGGCTAATTTGTATGTTCCTTCTTTGGAATTGATACTATCCCTAATTTCCCTTGTCAACCACGGGTGCACTACCTTCCCTGGTTTATTCTTTTGCCAAATTGGGATGAACAATTGTTGTAGTTCATCCATGCGATCTTTAAATGCTTGCCATTGCATATCCACCGTCAACCCTTTAAGTATCATTTGCCAGTCTATCTTAGCTAATTCACGTCTCATACCTTCAAAGTTACCCTTCTTTAAGTTCAGAACCTTTGTTTCTGAATTAAGTATGTCACTCTCCATCTTAATGAAGAATTCCACCATATTATGGTCACTCTTACCCAAGGGACCTCGCACGACAAGATTGCTAACTAACCCTTCCTCATTGTTCAGTACCCCAGCCAGAATGGCCTGCTCTTTAGTTGGTTCCTCGATATGTTGGTTCAGAAAACCATCCCGCATACATTCCAAGAAATCCTCTTCCTCAGCATCCTTACCAATTTGGTTCACCCAATCTATATGTTGATTGAAGTCACCCATTATAACTGCTGTTCCTGTATTGCATGCATTTCTAATTTCCTGTTTAATGCCATCCCCAACCTCACTACTACTGTTAGGTGGCCTGTACACAACTCCCACCAGCATTTTCTGCCCTTTAGTGTTATGAAGCTCTACCTATATCGGTTCCACATCCTCCAGGCTAATGTCCTTCCTTTCTATTGCGTTAATCTCCTCTCTACCCCACCTCCTTTTCTTTCATGTCTATCCCTCCTGAATATTGAATATCCTTGAATGTTGAGCTCCCATCCTTGGTCACCCTGGAGCCATGTCTCTGTGATCCCAACTATATCATATTCATTAATAACTATCTGCACTTTCAATTCATCCACCTTGTTACGAATGCTCCTTGCATTGACACACAAAGCCTTCAGGCTTGTTTTTACAACACTCTCAGCCCTTACACAATTATGTTGAAAAGTGGCCCTTTTTGATTTTTGCCCTGGATTTGCCTGCCTGCCACTTCTACTTTTCACCTTACTACTTTTTGCTTCTACTCTTATTTTACACCCCTCTGTCTCTCTGCACTTGTTCCCATCCCCCTGCCACATTAGTTAAAACCCTCCTGAACAACAGCAGCAAACGCTCCCCCTAGGATATTGGTTCCAGTCCAGCCCAGGTGCAGACTGCCCTGCTTGTACCGGTCCCACGTCCTCCAGAACTGGTTCCATGCCCTAGAAATTTGAATCCCTCCCCCTATGAGGGCAAGTATGAGGGCAAAGGTCTGGCAGATGGATTATAATGTTGCTAATGTGAGATCATCCACTTTGGAAATAAAATTATTCGATCATATTATTATTTAAGTGGTGAAATATTACACCATGCTCCCTTGCAGAAGGACTTGAGAGTTCTTGCATATAAATCTCAAAAGGTTGGCTTGAGGGGGCAACAGGTTATCAAGAAAGCAAATAGAATGTTGGTCTTCGTTGCTAATGGGATTGAGTTTAAGAGCAGCAACAGTACATGATACTGATGTGGCTACTGCTGGAATACTCTGTGCAGCTCTGGTCTCATTACTTGAGAGATACACTGCTGCTTTTAAAGGTGATTCACTGGGTTGATTCTGAAGATGAAGGGCTTACCCTTTGGAGAGAGATTATACTCACAGGAATTCAGAAACATAAAATTATGAAAGGAAAGATAAGATAGAAGCAGGAAAGTTGCTTCCACTGGTAGGTGGAACTAGAAATGGAGGACATAGCCCCAAGATTTAAGGGAGTACATTTAGGACGGAAATGAGGCTACCTCATTAAATATATTTAAGACACAGAAAGATTTTTACCTAGTAGGTGAAATATTTTTAAGTGGATCAAGATTAGCTTCATTTATCACATGAACATCAAAACATTGAAACATATTATACAGTGAAATAAATGGTTTGTGCCAACCACATAGTCCTAGGCGTGCTAGAAGCCTTGCTGTGCTGCTGGTGCCAACATATCATGCCCAAAACTTACTAACCTCAACCGTAACTATGTCATTGGAATATGGGAGGAAAGTGGAGTACATGGATGAAACCCACACAGTCATGGGGAGAACATACAAACTCCCTACAGACAGCAGTGGGAATTGAATCCTGATCCTACACAGCTGGCACTGGTTAACCACTATGCTAAATTCAGGATTATGCAGAAAAAGCAGGTAACTGATCTGAGTCCACAGCCAGATCATGCATATTCTTAATGAAGAGTAGAGCAGACTTCACAGGCCAATTAGCCTACTCCTGTTCCTATTTCCTATATTCTTATGTTCCTTCAGAACTCCCTTCACCCCTCAAGCCCCTTGTCAAATCTCCTCTGCTCCACAAACTGATTGTTCTCTTTACAGCCACACCCAATCTGGACCAGCTTCACTGTCTTCTGGATCCCTCAATATTGTTCTTTTACCCAGAATCAATCCCTTGTTATTCTCCTCACCTGCCCACCCATATACACACAAACAGCATGAAATGGACATTCTCCCACCTTTCTTGATAGTTCCCCTTCAATTTCCACCAATCCTGCAATCCTCTCCCTATGCATTTCCACTTCATCTTTTTTCCAGAGCAGAGTTACACCAGCAATCTGCACTGCAACACACTTCCTCCATCACTTCCACTATCACTTCCACTATCTGCAGTAGCAGAAGGTAATCAAATGTGGCCTTTCTTAATCTTTACACTTTTAAGGCCTGTTCAACCATATGTGGACCTTGGTAACTTGCTCCAAGCTGGTGCAGGCAGCTTTCCCAGCACCTCTTCGGTACAACAGTCTATACTTTGAAGAATCTTTCCCACTTAAAGGATTATAAAATAAAATTTATCATAGAAAAGCAGATAAGGCTTAGCTGGTCAAATACCTTTAGAACAACAGATCCAATACATAAAGCCTCACATTCAACCAACCACAACTTGTTCACTATTCATGGTGGTTGGTAGACTTTATACAAAGAAGCATTTCCCTTTAACAAGTTCAAAGTAATCAACTCATCTCAGTTTTAATTTTCCAAAAGTTGTTTTCTTTTTTATGAATGCTCATCCTTTCCACACGGTAGGCTTATTCAGAAAGTTAGAAGGCATGGGATCCAGAGAAGTTTAGCCAGGTGGATTCAGAATTGGCTTGCCTGCAGAAGGCAGAGGGTGGTGGTGGAGAGAGTACATTCAGATTGGAGGATTGTGACTAGTGGTATCCCACAAGGATCTGTTCTGGGACCTCTACTTTTCGTGATTTTTATTAACGACCTGGATTTGGGGGTAGAAGGCTGGGTTGGCAAGTTTGCAGACGATACAAAGGTTGGTGGTGTTGTAGATAGTGTAGAGGATTGTCAAAGATTGCAGAGAGACATTGATAGGATGCAGGAGTGGGCTGAGAAGTGGCAGATGGAGTTCAACCCGGAGAAGTGTGAGGTGGTACACTTTGGAAGGACAAACTCCAAGGCAGAGTACAAAGTAAATGGCAGGATACTTGGTAGGGTGGAGAAGCAGAGGGATCTCAGGGTACATGTCCACAGATCCCTGAAAGTTGCCTCATAGGTGGATAGGGTAGTTAAGAAAGCTTATGGGGTGTCAGCTTTCATAAGTCAAGGGATAGAGTTTAAGAGTCGCGATGTAATGATGCAGCTCTATAAAACTCTGGTTAGGCCACACTTGGAGTACTGTGTCTGGTTCTGGTCACCTCACTATAGGAAGGATGTGGAAGCATTGGAAAGGATACAGAGGAGATTTACCAGGATGCTGCCTGGTTTAGAAAGTATGCATTATGATCAGAGATTAAGGGAGCTAGGGCTTTACTCTTTGGAGAGAAGGAGGATGAGAGGAGACATGATAGAGGTGTACAAGATAATAAGAGGAATAGATAGAGTGGATAGCCAGCACCTCTTCCCCAGGGCACCACTGCTCAATACAAGAGGACATGGCTTTAAGGTAAGGGGTGGGAAGTTCAAGGGGGATATTAGAGGAAGGTTTTTTTACTCAGAGAGTGGTTGGTGCATGGAATGCACTGCCTGAGTCAGTGGTGGAGGCAGGTACACTAGTGAAGTTTAAGAGACTACTAGACAGGTATATGGAGGAATTTAAGGAGGGGCTTAAATGGGAGGCAGGGTTTGAGGGTCGGCACAACATTGCGGGCTGAAGGGCCTGTACTGTGCTGTACTATTCTATGTTCTATTTGTTCTTCCCCCAAGTATTTGTTTCAAAACATCCTAACTATTTTATTTTGTACAGTTCAGAGTAGCAAATAATTATATGAAAATAATCAACGCAGCCTTGAATCATTTTGTTTGCCCATTTATAATTACCAAATTCAGATCTGAAAATTGTACATCCCCTGTACCTGGAAACTGTGCACCCAGAAATTATTGCCAGTTACAGTTTTGCATACTTTTCCTATTGCAATGTTAATTTAGTTTTAGTTATTGTAGGAACTACCGTTAACAATAAGAACATAACTACAAATGCATTAATTTTTAGTCAATAAGAATAATTCTGTTTTCACTGCACTATTTTGTTATTTTGATCAGAAAGTGAACTTTCATGAACTACATTGCAAAGCTTGTGAATAGTGTGAAATTTCATGACAATTGCATTTCTTACCACTTGATAGTGTTTAATAATCACCAGCAATGACAGAGAATTCCAGCCATAACAGAAACGCATAGTATCTCACATATTTCTATTACCTGACTAGTAAGAGTTAAAGTCTACCTCTGAACAGCTCCAGTGCGTAAGTGGACTTTTTCTGTAATCAAGGCAAGGACACGATTCCAGTCTTGAACTGTGTGTTTTGGTAGAAGCAATCTCACAGGGGGTATCAGCAGGTCTCCATTGGTAAAGATACTGAAGAACAGTGGAGGAAGATGGAAATGTAGAAAACAAACTGTTGTTAGTTCATAAAATTATTTCCCCCATTTCTTTAAGACAATTCTTATATCTTATACTGAACTCATTACCCGCAAAGAGGGATGAACGATCTCAGGAAAAAGAGGGATGGTTAGTAAATATTCCAGTTCTTAACAATTCTCAGGTCGAAGTGATGCTGAAGCTGAATAGAATTTTATGAAGTAATGGAAAAGGGGAAGAATCTGGCAAGCAGAAAAAAAAAAGACCTGCAAGGAAATGACAAAACTGAGCAGGACTGAAAAAATGTATTGTGAGAGAAATGAAAGGAATCAAAGATAAGCAAAAGCTTTGTGGTAACTTCCAGTGGTAGAGGTCAGAGGAAATGGTGACAAAAATCAGGACCAATCTATGTAATATTGCCTATACTCCTTTTCATATCAATCTGGCTAGAATAATTCCCTTCGTGGTTTCCAGTATTGAAGCTTCATAGTATCAAAAGGAAATGAAGTTTAAAAAAAATAAGTTCTAGACAGACACAGTTCCCAGCAGGGCAAGAAAGCAGTCCGTTGTAACAAATTGTTTCATTTACAACAAGATTGTAGATGATTTATGAAACAAAGAAATATACAAATTTAGATGTCACTTTTATGATATCTTGCAGAAATTATCCAGTGTATCATATTCAATCAACTTACTTCAGAGTACAGTAAATGTTAAGTGGACACTATTCCAGCAACTAACAGTCCAAAGAGTTCTTCATAAAGACCTTTATCCCCACTACTTAAAGGAAAAATTTACTATTGCAAGAATACTTTCATTGAAATCTGCAGTCATAAATCAATTTTTGTTTATATTTTCCAATACGAACCCTGATGAAATGAGTTTCCAGTTTCCTCGGACTTTATGGAAAATGTTCCTGCAGATGTGAACAGCTGCTCTGAATCTTCTGCCAATTTCAGCAGATGCAGACCAATTCACAATCTGAATTTAAGCAGAGGCCATTCCCACTACTGGTACAGTATTAGCGTCACTAGAAGACAACAGTCTTCTAATTCCAACGGCAGGGAAACAAACCCTGAAAAGAGTGTGCATTTATCCTACAGTACTGTCCTTTATCTCTGTCAAGTGCCGAACTGGAGTATGTGGATATAAACTAGATGTTCAGCACCAGGAACATTTCAGAAGGATCTGATTACATTCATTCTTTATTGAGGTGACTCATAGATTTCATTAGATCCACAAGGAAATTTCAAATAACACTCATTAAAGGGCCTCTTTGCTGCCAATTTAAGAACAATTTTTTGGTGAATGAACTCATTAATAAAAGCAAAAATTTTATGGAACTAGTCACAATGAAATAGAAATTCTTTTGAGTGGGGCATTCTTTTCCTATGCGCTAGATGACAGGCTGGAAGCCTGGATGAAATAGGCATTCCCTAGTATATGAGATACATGTTAGGAAAACACACCCAAGTCCTCTGTATGTGATGGAATTACTGACATGGGATGAGGGTTCCTTTCATCCCTGTCCACTCACACACACTGATGCTGTTCAACATGCTGAGTTTCTCCTGCAGATTTTTGTTGGTAGATTCTAACATCTACAGTCTCTTGTGTCACCAATGAACATTGATTGCTAGGTACATCGTTCTGCATATACTAATATTTGACACTGCTATTTCAACATTCATATTTCCAATAGTAGATTGGGCTCAATTCCAAGAGCAGTTCTTCCTAAAGGAAGAAAGTTTGCTGCAGAGTTAGCTAAATGACCTATTCTTACATAAACCAATAAAAGAAACTGCAACCTAAGAAAACCATGAATCCTTCTGCAGTGGATACAGCCTCTAACATCAATTTTCCTTGGAGGGGTGGTGGGGGTGGTTTGTTGGATAAGGCCTGGATAGCATGAACATGGAGAGGATATTTCCATTAGTAGGGGTCTAGGATCTGGGACAGAGGCTCAGAATAAAAAGGCAACCCTTTAAAACTGAAATGTGGAAGAACTTCTTCAGCCAGAGTGGTGAATCCATGGATTTTGTTGCCACTGAGGGCTGTGGAGTCCGAGTTACTGGGCGTATTTAAGGCAGAGATTCATGGATTATTGATTGGTAAAGGATTATGGGGAGAAACTAGGAAAATAAGGTTGGGAACAAAAAATATCAGCCATGATTGAATGGGTCGAAAGGCCTTGTAATTGAACAGCTCTGCTCATAACTTATGGTCTACGGTGTTAAGAGGGAACCCATAGTAATCTACCATTTACTCTCCACTCCAACAACATAATCTTCTACTTGCAGAGTGGTTTCCACTCCCACATGGGCCTTAACCACTACAAGCTATCTATCACGCTGGTAGAAAGAAGAGATCCCATTTATAACTGCTACTTTAGTGTGGTGTGGAACCGTGCTCTGAATTTTGTACTTCCCACATGCACTGGATATTGTCTGCTGTTACTCTGCATATCTGTGCTGAAGGCTTAGATTCACAGTGCTTATGGGCATGAACCTTCACACATTGTGCAGGAAAGGAACTCACTGTCCTGCACTAGACCAGGAAGCCAGGTCCTCTGAAGATCACACTTCTCACCTGCTTCAATGCATGCAAGAATTTCTGTGAATGTATCTCTTAGTATCTAGGTGGTAGAGCTGGGAAAACTGCTATCTCATAGCTCCTGCCACGTTGGTTCAATCCTGACCTATGGTCTGTTTGTGCAGAGTTTCATGTTATTCATGTGCCTGTATGTGACTCTTGATTTCCTTCCATATCCTTAAAATGTGGCTCAGTAGGTTAATCAGTCATTATAAATTGCCTACAGTATATTTGTGAGTGTTTGAATTGGGGCGGGGGGGAGAATTGTTCTGAATGTAGAGCAAAGAAAATAAGTCTGCGTAAAGAGAGGTGCTTGGCAGGCAGCTCACACTCAGTGGGCCTAAGGGCTTGCTTCAGAGTTGTCTTTTTATGACTGTCTTCTTTAATTGGACCCCACCAGTGTGAGTTTGTACACTAAATCTGTAAGATATGTCAGGCCATTATCTTCTTGTAGATAAATTCCTGCCAAATAACTCAGCCAAATCAAGTTTTTGTGGAGCATTTATTCATTTTATCCCACAACTGATTGCTTTACTTGGAATAATATCTCAGAATTGTTCCAGTTTGGCCTTTTATTTTTACTTCGTATTCCAGGATACACAGTGACATCCAGTGGTATAATTTTGCCTTATATCATCTCAGTACTTTCCGTTTTCTCATTTTTCAATCTTTTCTATTAATTATTATTGAAGATCAACAAACAAAAAAAAATACATTAAAGTAATCAAGTCAACATGTCAATATGTACAATGACGAATTAAATTACCAAATAACTGATTAACAAAGCTAAACAATATATCAATAATAAGAAGAAAAAATGAAGTGTTAAAACTATTCTTTTGGAAAAAAGAAAGAAGGGAAAAAGAACCCCTACTAACTGAAACAAAAAAATCCTGCTAACAAAAAAAAATGAAAAAAAAACCATTGGGAGCACAACCCCGGAGCTATACGCCATACAAGCTTCCATAAAAGAAAAACATCAATCTGCCAACTCAAATCCGTTTAAACAAGAATCAGAAGGAAACCATCTTAATTAACTCAAATCAGATGATAGTAGCGGGCAAAAGAACCCCACCTTTTCTCAAAGTCAAATCGAGGATCAAAAGTTCGACTTCTGATTTTCTCCAAACTAAGACATAGCATCACCTGAGAGAACCATTGTATCAAAGTGGGAGCAGAGGCAACGTTCCATTTTCTACTACAGGAGTTTGATTACCAGCATTTCAACATTTCACCTCAAGTTTCATGAGGTAGACTTTCCCATTCCTGCTGTTTATAGGAACCTCTTACAATAAAGTGTTGCCCATGTGTGTCCTAATTTGTCTGGACACACACCATGGAGGTGGTGAGATGGAGAAGTGTGTCTGCAAAAAGGATTAAATATCAGATGCTGCACCAGTCCTTAAAGAAACCGTAGCAGTCAATAAATTGTACACTTGTTTGTAATACCCATAAAACTTCCTCAACTGGTGAAGAAATAGCAGGCAAGATTGCTTGGTTATGACTGTGTGGCTCCACAAATGATGGGAGTGCAGATAGTCCAAGAGGCAGTGGTATGACCTGCACCCCACTGAACCCAGCAGGTATCTGTCATACGGGCAGCTTTTAAGAGTCCATACTGCATGCTCATTTACACACATAGCACATAGAGAGCATACAGTAGCTATTTAGGTCTCATTTTATAACCGTCCAATATCTGACCACCATATTTCTGTTTGCACGATAAGGCAATGTATGGAACAAAATAAACCCAGATGGGACAGTGGCTATTTCAAGATCTTAACTGAATACTACTAAAGCATTACAAGAGAAAATCTTCAGATGCTGGCAACCCGAGGAATGCACAGAAAATGCTGGAGGGTCTCACAGACCAGGTAGCATCTACAGAAAAAAGAACAGTGGACGTTTCGGGCTGAAACCCTTTGGCAGGAAACTACAAAAGCATTCACCATTAACATTGAAAAGCAGAGTGAAAGTGAAGCCATTCTCCAAGCTAATGGCTACAGTCATCCTTAATATCCCTCCTCATAAACACAGGTAGCCCTCTGCAGTTATTCTCTGAAGTGCTGTTTGAAGGAAGGACTGCCTGACACTGGAGCGTTCAGCCACAGTTTTCCATACACAGTGCATAAATGCACCGATCTAATTTTGGACTCAGCAAGTCACCAAATGAGGCTGCATCACTGTGTATAATGATGCCAGGAATGTTGGATATTAGGAAAATAGGACTTTGTTCCATGGAAAAAAATTAACACAGGACGTGAACAGAGCAGCTCAGGGACAGGTCTTTTGACCCACAATTTCTGCACCAATCAGTATGCCAATTTAAACTAATCCCACTTATCCTGCATATTGTCTGCATCCTTCTGTTCCTTGCCTGTTTATGTCTTTGCCTAAGCCTCTTAAACATTACTCACTTATCCATTTCTACCAGCTCCCAGGCAGCCAATTCCAGGCACCTATGTGTTAAGAAAAAGCTTGCCTTGCTCATCTCCTTTAAGCTTTCCACCACCCCCTCATCTTAAAGCTATGCCTTCTAATATTTGACAATTCTATCCTGGATAAAAAAAGACTTGTCCCTGCTGAACCTCTTGTGCTCCCTCTCCCAAATCTCACATCCTTCCTGTAATACCACAAACAGTATTCTAAATGTGGCCTAACCAAAGTTGCAACTGCATCATGACCTCCTAATGTTTATACAAGTGAAAGCAAACGGGCTATTTACCTTTTTTTTAAACCAGCCTAAACAGCCACTTACATGGAGCTATGGCCTTGCTCCCCAAAGTCCCTCTATACAGTACATCTGACCAAATGGGATCTGGTCATACTCACCTCAATAATAATAAGAGGCTGATCAAGGACTACATCTGCAACATGCTTACACCCACACTGGACCCCCTACAATTTGCCTACCGACGCAACCGATCAACAGATGACGCAATAGCCACAGCTCTACACACCATCCTTACACATCTGGAGATGGAGGATGCTTATGTGTGAATGCTGTTCCTGGACTACAGCTCAGCATTCAACACCATAATTCCCTCCAGGCTCGACAAGAAGCTCAGAGACCTTGGCCTTCACCCTGCCTTGTGCAGCTGGATCCTGGACTTCCTTTCAGATCACCAGCAGGAGGTAAGCATGGGCTCCTTCACTTCTTCCCCTCTGACCCTCAACAAAGGTGCCCCTTAGGGCTGTGTCCTAAGCCCCCTCCTTTACTCTCTGTGTACCCATGACTGTGTCTCCACCCACAACTCTGATCTGCTAATTAAATTTACTGATGACAGTACACTGATAGGCCTGAGCTCAAATAATAACGAAGCAGCCTACAGAGAAGAAGACATCACCCTGACAGAGTGGTGTCAAGAAAACAACCTTTCCCTCAATGTCACAAAAACAAAGGAGCTGGTTGTGGGCTGCAGGAGGAATGGAGACAGGCTAACCCCTATTGACATCAATGCGGTTGACAGGGTGATCAGCTTTAAGTTTCTTGGCATAAACATCACTGAGGGTCTCACATGGTCTGTACACATGGGCTATGTGGTGAAAAATACACAACAGCACCTCTTTCACCTCAGACGGTTGAAGAAATTTGGTACGAGTCCCCAAATCCTAAGAACTTTCTACAGGGGCACCATTGAGAGTATCCTGACTGGCTGCATCGCTGCCTGGTATGACAGCTGTACTTCCCTCAGTAAGAGGACTCTGCTGAGAGTAGTGCGGACAGCCCTGTGCATTTGTAGATGTGAACTTTCCACTATCCAGGACATTTACAAAGACAGGTGTGTAAATGGGCCCAGAGGATCATCGGGGACCCAAGTCACTCCAACCACAAACTGCTCCAGCTGCTACCATCTAGGAAATGGTACCACAGCATAAAGGCCAGGACCAACAAGCTTCTTCCACCAGGCCATCAGACACAACTGTATTTCTATGTTATATTGGCCATCCTGTTGTACATACTATTTATTACAAATTACTATAAATTGCACTTTGCACATTTAGATGGAGATGGAACATAAAGATTTTTACTCCTCATATATATGAAGGATCCAAGTAATAAAGTCAATTCAATACTCCTAGAGATATGTCTTCATTTCCCAAAAAGCATCAACTCACATTTGTCCAGATTAAACTTCACCTGTCATTTCTCTGCCCAGATTTCCAATTGATCTATATCCTACTGTATCCTTTGACAATCTTCCTCACTAGAACAAAGAATAGTACAACACAGTACAGGCCCTTCGACCCACAATGTTGTGTCGACCCTCAAACCCTGCCTCCCATATAAGCCCCCACCTTAAATTCCTCCATATACCTATCCAGTAGTCTCTTAAACTTCACTAGTGTATCTGCCTCCATCACTGATTCAGACAGTGCATTCCACACACCAACCACCTTCTGAGTGAAAAACCTTCCTCTAACATCCCCCCTGAACCTCCCACCCCTTATCTTAAAGCCATGTCCTCTTGTATTGAGCAGTGGTGCCCTGGGGAAGAGGCGCTGACTATCCACTCTATCTATTCCTCTTATTATCTTGTACACCTCTATCACGTCTCCTCTCATCCTCCTTCTCTCCAAAGAGTAAAGCCCTAGCTCCCTTAATCTCTGATCATAATGCATACTCTCTAGACCAGGCAGCATCCTGGTAAATCTCCTCTGTACCTCCACTCCACAAACTCTTATGTCATCTGCAAATGTACTAAATGGAACACCTCTATTTTCATCTAAATTTTTAATATACAGATTACAAACAGAGTTGTGATCCTCATGAATCACTACTGGTTACAGAACTCCAGTCAGAAAATCATCCCTCCACTTTTTCCTGTCTTCCATGACCAAGTTAATTTACCAATTTATTACCATACTCATGTGACTTAATCTTCTTGACCAACCTACCATGAGGGACTTCATCAAATGTTTGACTTAAAGTCCATGTGGACAACATACAATGCCTCATAACTCATCTTCAAAACTGCCTCAAAAAACTCGATTGAGTGTATGAGGAAGGACCCCCTCTGCATAAAGCCATGAAAAACCTAGAATGGCAGTTAAAATTGCCATTTGACTTGGGATACAGAAGATTGTTTTCAGTGGTTAATGAACCAATAACAAGGCTCAGCATACCAACAGAAATTCCTCAACTATCCTCTACCACTCTTCACTGGCTAATGCTAAGGGATCTGAACAAATGGTTAGGAGCTGGATGCCACAATTCATCTGTGGAAACCAAAATTATACTATTGTGTGTTCAGGAAACCCACACATAGGTCACTACACACAGTGCCCATTTTATTAGGTACGTCCTGAACATACGGCATGTACGTTCGTAGTCATCTGCTGCAGTAGCCCATCTACTTCAAGATTCAATGTGTTGTGCACACAGAGACATTCTTCTGTACAGCACTGTTGTAACATGTGCTTATTTTAATTACTGTCGCCTTCCTGTCAAGTTCGAACCACTCTGGTCATTCTCCTCTGACCTTACTCATTAACAAGGCTTTCTCACCCACACAACTGCCTATCATTCACTGAATTTTTTTTTTAATTTCTCACACCATTCCCTGTAAACTCTAGAGACTGTTGTGTGTGAAAATCCCAGGAGATCAGCAGTTTCTGAGATACTCAATCCATCTCCTCTGGCATCAATCCACTGACAGAGTCACTTAGAACACATTTCTTCCCCATTTTGATACTTGGTTTGAACAACTGAACCTCTTGACTATGTCAGTATGCTTTTATGCATTGAGTTGCTGCCACTTGATTGGCTGATTAGATATTTGCATTTGCAAGCCAGGTATACAGGTGCTCCTAATAAAGTGACCACTGTGTGTACATTTCCCATTGGCTAAGTATATATTAATGTATAATTTTATTAAATTTCTCACCTGATAGTTAACTTTAAGCCTTACATGAAGCTTATGACTAGCGCCATCTGGTGGATTTGCTTAGCCAAAGAAGAAAAGCACAATACATCTGAAGACATTTCTGCCCATTTGCATGACCAGCTGTCAAAACTACTGGATTTATGTTATGAACACATTATGACATCTTGCTATTAACATTGTGTGTTTTTCTTAATATCTTCTACATGATCTTAATTTTTATATAAACATTTTTTGCCTGGGAATATGTTAAATTCCTAACATTCACCACCCAAACAGCTGCAGCAATTTTTTTTTCGAGAAACTATCCAGTGGAATTCAGTAGAGGAAATTAAATATAGAACATAGAATAGTACAGCAAAGTACAGGCCCTTCAGCTCACAATGTTGTGCCTGCCTCCCATATAAGCCCCCACCTTAGATTCCTCCATATACCTGTCTAGTACTCTCTTAAACTTCACTAGTGTATCTGCCTCCACCACTGACTCAGGCAGTGCATTCCATGCACCAACCACTCTCTGAGTGAAAAAACTTCCTCCAATATCCCCCTTGAACTTCCCAACCCTTACCTTAAAGCCATGTCCTCTTGTATTGAGCAGTGGTGCCCTGGGGAAGAGGTGCTGGCTATCCACTCTATCTATTCCTCTTATTATCTTGTACACCTCTATTATGTCTCCTCTCATCCTCCTTCTCTCCAAAGAGTAAAGCCCTAGCTCCCTTAATCTCTGATCATAATGCATACTTTCTAAACCAGGCAGCATCCTGGTAAATCTCCTCTGTACCCTTTCCAAAGCTTCCACATATATCATAGAGTATATATCATATATCATAACTCTATATCATAGAGTTATAGAGAAGTACAGCACAAAGGCCCTTCAGTCCATCTAGTCCATGCCAAAACCATTTAAACTCCCTATTCTCATCAACCTGCACCCAGACCATAGTCATCCATACCCCTACTATCCATGTAACTATCCAAACTTCTCTTAAACTTTGAAATTGAGCTTGCATGCACCACTTGCAGCTTATTCCACACCCTGATGACCCACTGAGTGCAGAAGTTTCCTCACATGTTCCCCTTAAATTGCTCATCTTTCATCCTTAACCTACAACCTCTGGTTGTAGTCTCATCCAATCTTAGTGGAAAAAGCCTGCTTGCATTTACCCTTTCTTTACCTATCATAATTGTGCATACCTCCAACAAATCTCCTCTTAATCTGCTACGTTTGCAAGGAATAAAGGTCTAACCTATTCAATCTTTCCTTATTAATCAGGGTCAGACCCGGCAACATCCTTGAAAACTTTCTCTGTATTCTTTCAATCTTATTTACATCTTTCTTGTAGGTAGGTGACCAAAACTTCACACAATACTCTAAATTAGGCCCCATCAATACCTTTTACGACTTCAATATAACATCCCACTCCTGTACTCAATGCATTGACTTATGCCCCTATCTACCTGTGACGCCGCTTTCAATGAAAAATATACCTGTATTCCCAGATCCCCCTGTCCTACCATATTCCTCAGTGTCCTACTGCCCACTGTGAAAAACCTACCCTGGCTGGTCCTACAGAAGTGCAAAACCTCACACTCGTCTGTATCAAGTTCCATCTGCCATTTTTTGGCCCCTTTTGACAGCTGATGCAGATCCCTCTGCAAGCCATGATAGCCTTCCTCACTGTATACTACACCCCCAGTCTTGGCACCCCACTAGTCACAGGCCTCCAGTCAGAGAGGCAACCCTCTACCACCACTCTCTGGCTTCTTCCACAAAGTCAATGTCAATGCTCAAGTTGTGCTCAAATTGATACTTATCTTGCAACCAAAGTCTATCAGTATTTGAATAAACTGGACATGATTTCTAATTTGTGTGTAGTTACGCATTTAGTGCCATGTTTGTATTTAGCAGGAGCTAACTTTTTTTAGTGCCAACCAGCAATAATTTCACTCTGGTCCATTTCTGACCCATGAATGCACTAAATAGTAATTTTCATTTAAAAGTGATAAAGGTTTCTGTCCGTCAAGTTTGTTTCATAACATAATAAAATCGACAAATAAACTCTTTTCTTAATACCATCATTCCAAATAAACTGATTCCTAAGCTCCGGAACCTGGGCCTTAGCACTCAGATCTGCAGCTGGATCCTCAACTTCCTCATAGACAGGACCCAGGCTGTAAAAATAGGGGACAAGCTCTCCTCTACAATCACTCTGAGCACCGGTGCCCCACAAGGCTGTGTACTCAGCTCCCTGCTGTACTCACTGTACACCCATAATTGTGTAGCAAAGTTTCCATCAAACTCAATATATAAGTTTGCTGATGACACCACAATTGTAGGCCGTATCTCGGGTAATAATGAGTTTGAGTACAGAGAGGAAATTAAGAATGTGGTGGCATGCTGCGAAGACAATAACCTATCCCTCAACGTCAGCAAGTCAAAGGAATTGGTTGTTGACTTCAGACGGAGTAGCGGACCGCATGACCCAATTTACATCGGTGGTGTGCAAGTGGAACAGGTCAAAAGCTTCAAGTTCCTCAGGGTCAATATCACAAATGACCTGACTTGGTCCAACCAAGCAGAGTCACTGCCAAGAAGGCCCACCAGCACCTTTACTTCCTGAGAAAGCTAAAGAAATTTGGCCTGTCCCCAAAAACCCTACAGTACTCAGTGCCCTACAACTCACGGTGTAAGAACTACTCTGGTTGGTCCTTCCAAATCAAATCAAGTTTAATTGTCATTCACAGCATGCATGGATACAGCCAAATGAGACAGCACTCTCCTGGGGCCAAGGTACCCAAACATACATGCACATTCAAATAATGAGAAAGGGGGAAAAAGAAAATAACACGGTCATTTTTTTTAAGAAAACACAATTTTAGACCAAGTCCCACAAGTTGATGGTTCCCAGCAGTCCAGCCTGTAATGCCACTGATCCAGCACTGACAGAGGAGGCTAACCCCACCTCCCCACCAACCAAGCCCAGATGTCACACTACAATGCAAGCCCGAGGACTGAGGCCTAGTCCTCACCACAACCAAGGTGACACCACTGCCTCACTGCCTGTCTCACCACCAAACAAAGGAAGCAGGCCTGTGGCAAACGAAGGAAGTTGGCCTGTGGTGTATGAGGGAAGTAGGCCTGTGGCAATGTGCAACACCTCACACTTGTCTGTATTAAATTCTATTTGCCATTTTTCAAGCCCATTTTTTTCTCTGACTAGTCCAGATCCTGCTTCAAGTTTTGATAGTTTTCCTTACTGTTCACTACACCCCCAATCTTAGTGTCATCCACAAATGTTCTGATCCAGTATACCACATTATAATCCAGATTGTTGATATAAATGATAAACAATGGACTCAGCACCGATCTCTGTGGGACACTACTAGTCACAGGCCTCTAGTCAGAGACAACCATCTACTACTCTCTACCCTCTGAATCTTCCTCAAGGCTAATGCCTAATCCAATTTGATATCTCATCTTGAATACCAATCAACTGAATCATCTTGACCAAACTCCCATATGGAAACTAGTTAAAGGCTTTGCTAAAGTCCATGTAGACTACATCCACTGCCAACAGGAGGAACAGACTATGGGGGTATAAATATCACCGGACTAGACATACTCAGGCATCATCCTTGAAGAAGATGGTAGAGTTTATCAACTAAACATTGGTTATAATCGATACCTATGCCTGGCTGGAAGCCCAAGAAGAGTTCATTCATCCACTACCTTGCCTTCATCAAATGTATTCCTAATTTCCTCAAAAAAATTCTATAAGTTTGATAAGACATAAATTACCATGCACAAAGCTATGCTGACTAACCTTAATCACTCCCTGTCTATCCAAATACTTACATATCCAGTCCCTTAGAATACCTTCCAATAATTTTCCTACTACTGACATCAGGCTCACCAGCCTATAATTTCCTGGCTTATATTTAGAGCCTTTCTTAAATAATGCAACATCATTAGCTATCCTTAAATTGTATGGCACCTCACTTATGGTTAGAGATGTTTTAAACGTCTGTGCTCGAACCACTGAAATTTCTGTACTCAACTCCCACAGGGACCATGGCAACACCTTGTCAGACCCTGGGGATTTATCCAGATAAAATTTGTTTCAAGAAAGCAAATACCTCCTCCTCTGTAATCTGTACAAGGTCCATAACCTCGTTGTATTGCTTCACACCTATAGATACCTATTTGTCTTCTAAGTGGATACAGATGCAAAAAATCCATTTACAATCTCCCCCATCTCTTTCAGTTCCGCTCATAGATTATCTTCCAGGGGACCATTTTATTGCTTACTGTCCTTTTGCTCTTAATATCTTAACATATTTGTAGAAGCCCCTTAGGATTCTCCTCCACCTTGTCTACTAGAGCAAACTCATGACTTTTTTAACCCGCCTGATTTCCTTCTTAGGTATTCTCTTGCAATTCTCATCCTTCTCAGGTAGCTCCATTTGCTCCTCATCCTATCCTGCTATGCACTACCTCCTTTTCTTATCCAGGGCCTCAAAACCTCACAAATACTATTCCATAAACCTGTTATCCCTGCCTTTTATTCTAACAGAAGTCCTCCCTCTTACCAACTACACTTTTGCCAGAAAACAATCTATCCCAATCCACACTTGCCAGATCTGTTCTGATACTATCAAAATTAGCCTTTCTCCAATTTAGAAGCTCAACTCGAGCACCAGACCTATCTTTTTCAATAATTACCTTGAAACTAAAGGCATTATGATCACGAGTTTGGAAGTGTTCCCTGTCCTGTGGGTGTGTGGCTTATCCTGCTTGTCGAAAGTCACTTCTGTTGTGATTGGTTAGTTTAGAAACTGTGGCTGCTTTTCCCATTGGCTAGCAGCCTGGTTTTCTGTCTCATTCACCAGGCCCACAAACTTGATTCAATATTACTTTCCCTACAAAAACTTGTGTCAACTGCCTTGTCTTATTCCCTAATAGGTGATCTAGAATCTCACTCTTTCTAATGGGGACTTCTGTGTACTGATTAAGGAAGCTTTCCTGAACACATTTAACAAACTCTTTCCCATCCAGCCCTTTTACTATATGGGAATCCCAGTCAATACGTGGAAAGTTAAAAATCACCAACTAACACAACTTTGTTTCTTGAAACAGTCTAAGAACTTCCTACAAATTTGATTTCTAAATCCTGCGGACTGTTGGATAGTCTATCATATAATCCTATTAACATGGGCATACATTTCTTATTCATCAGTTCTACCCATAAAGAGTCACTAGACAAGTTCTAGTTCTTGTTAAACTAATTTGGTAGGGGGACAGGAACCAGACTAATAGGGCAGTTGGTATACAACCAGACGCAGTATGTAGTGAGACTGTAAGGAAGGACAGGCAGATGATAGGGCAAAATTGCAGTCAGTGGGGTGAGTTAAAGTGTAATGGGGGCAAAAATCAAAAAGGGTGAAGAGTACTGTACTGAAGGTATTAGAATGCAGTCAGTTATATGGAATAAGGTAGATGATCTCGTAGTGCAGTTAGAAATTGGCAAGTATGATGTTGTGGGCATAACCTCCAAGGGTACACATTGTATCAAATAGACAAGCGGGTGAGCAGAGGGGGTGGGTGGCTCTGTTGGTGAATAAAGAAATCCAATCCTTAGAAAGAGCTGACATAGGATCAGAAGATGTAGAATCCTTGTGGGCAGAGTTAAGAAACTGCAAGGTTATAAAGACCCTGTTGGGAGTTATACACAGGCCTCTAAAGAGGAGCTAGGATGTGGGCTAAAAACTACAATGGGAGAGAGAAAAGGCATGTAAAAGGGGGAATTTTGCAACCGTCATAGTGAATTTCAATATGCAGGTAGATTGGGAAAAGCAGGTTGGTGCTGCATTCCAAAAGAGGGAATTTGTAGTATGCTAAAGAGATGGCTTTTTAGGGCATCTTGTGGTTGAACCCACTATGGGAAGGCAATTCTGGATTTGCTGTTGTATAATGAACCAGATTTGATTAGAGAGCTTAAGAAGCAGTGATGATAATATGATAGAATTCACACTGCAGTTTGAGAAGGAGATGCAAAAGTCAGATGTATCAGTATTACAGTGGAGTAAAGGTACTTACAGAGGCATGAAAGAGAAGCTGGCCAAAGTTGATTGGAAGGGGATACCAGCAGGGATGATGGCAAAACAGCAAAGGCTAGAGTTTCTGGGAGCAAGTCAGAAGGCACAGGAAAGATAAACCTCAAAAATAAAGAAGTATTCTAAGGGAAAATGAGGCAACTGTGGCTGACAAGTCAGAAGTGCGTAAAAGCAAAAGGCATATAATATCACAAAAATTAGTGGGAAATTAGAGGATTGGTAAAATTTTGAAAACTAACAGAGGGCAACTGAAAAAGTCATAGAGAACAGATGAAATAATGAAGGTAATCTAGCGAGTAATTTAAAAGAGAATACAAAATGTTTTTTTCAGATATATAAAGAGCGAAAGAGAGATGAGAGTGTATATCAAACCGCTGAAAAATGTTACTGCAAAAGTAGAAATCTGGAACAAAGAAATGGCTGTTGAACTTAAAAGTATTTTGCGTCAGTCTTCACAGTAGAAAACACTAGCAGAATGCCAAAAATGTGGGTGTCTGTGGGCAGAGCTATTACTAAGGAAAAAGTGTTTGAGACATTGAAAAGTCTGAGGGTAGATAAGTCACCTGGACCAAATGAACACGACAGGTTTCTGAAAGAAATAGCTGAAGAGATGGTACAGGCATTAGTAATGATCTTTCAAGAATCACTAGATTCTGAAATGGTTCCAGAGGAATGGAAATTTGAAATGGTATTCCATTCTTTAGGAAGAGATGGAGGCAGAAGAAAGGAAATTATGAAGAGACAGAGGGAGAAGAAAGGAAATTATAGGCTAGTTAACCTGACTTCAGTGGTTGGAAAGATGCTGGAGTCTATTATTAAGGATGAGGTTGAAAGATTGGAGCGACTGGGCTTGTATACACTGGAATTTAGAAGGATGAGACGGGATCTGATTGAAACATACAAGATTATTAAGGGATTGGACACGCTAGAGGCAGGAAACATGTTTCCGATCTTGGGGGAGTCCAGAACCAGAGGCCGGAGTTTAAGAATAAGAGGTAGAACATTTGGAACAGAGTTGAGGAAAAACTTTTTCACATAGCGGGTTATGGATCTGTGGAATGCTCTGCCTAAGAAGGCAGTGAAGGCTAATTGTCTGGATTCTTTCAAGAAAGAGTTAGATAGAGCTCTTAAAGATAGTGGAGTCAAGGGATATGGGGAGAAGGCAGGAATATTAAGATAGTCTGATGTTACTGTGGCACAGGATATGACAGTACTTTGCAAACTGAGAATACTCTACCATAGCTTAGTATGAAAGGTCAGTGCCTTAAGATGGTATGATAGTACTGTGTCATAAGATGCTATGACGACACCCTGCCATTGAATAGTTTGAAAGAAATCATACATGGTTTCATGGAGGCGCTGGGATGCCAGTCAGCAACTGGGAGAGTTTAGAACCCTGGGCTGATTGTCATGTAGGTCTTGGGTGGTAGGTCTAGGAGATTTGGTCTGAATTGGGGTTCAGGCTCTGGAGGAGGGTGTGACACCACTGAATGAGGGTTTGCGAGGTGGGGAGCAAGACAAACCACAACACTTATTTCAGCGGGGCATCTTTCTGGAGTGGTGACAGTGGACAACACAGATTCCAAAAGGAGATTTGGAATGTAAATGATGCCACTTGACATACAATTGGCTGGAAGTTCTTTCAGATGCAAAAGGAGATTCTTAAGCAGAAGTGCCTGGTTAAGTTTTCAGGCTTTTGCAATTTGGCTTGGAAATGCATACAAATGGGTTACTCTCCACAGAAAGCTAAATGCACGGCGATCAATACAGAGAGCAGGACATTTCAAAATCAGGCCTCTTGTGCATTCCTGGAACACAACCTTTTGGTGAGTTAATTATGGTTGGAGGTAATGACTAACGTATCCATGAATAAATAATTAATGAAAATCAAAAATCTGCAAATGGAAAAAGTCTGAAATGTAAAACAAGAATGCTAGAAACACTCTGCAGGACCTGAAGAAAGAGAACCAGATCAAAAATCCTTCATCAGAACTGGGAAAGATAGTAAATAACTTAGCTTGAAGTTCAAGTTAGGTAAAACTAACCTGTTTTCGCCCTTTCCCTGTTTAATGACCTGAAACGGTAATTCTGTTTCTCATTTCATGAATGGCGCTTTGGTATGTTGAGCATTTCCAACATTCACGGTTTTCATTTCATGAATAAATAAATTTTGTAATTAATTTGGTTCATACATGGGGGATGTCTATCCACCTGTAACTTGTTTAGGAAGTTAATCAAAACGAAAGTTACTGCAGGCAGAGCACAAATTAAGTTAATTGAATCCATGAAGTACCTTTATAAACAAGAAATCATGTGAAACACGGGCTGCTGTTCTTCTTTGACATTGTATCATTTCAATATTCATGATGTTTCACAACTGTACCTTTAAAACATGATGGTACTTCCAGTCCTGATGCCTACATTATATCTGTCATCTGTTCTTTTGCTCAAACATTAAACATTGAATTTTAAATCCAAGGTAACCTTCCCTTCACATTAGAATTCCAACACATGGTGGGTGTATCAGGCTGTAAACCAAAATATAACAGGCTATTGCCTAAAGTGTCATGCTTCATTAAGTGCCCCTCACTATTTTTATAAAAGGGCAAATATTCCAAAAATGTACTTACTTGATGGTATATGGCTCATAATTGTATTTCTTCCACCGTGCAGAAACAATAATTCGGCTGTGAACAACTGGTCGAATCTGAAGAGACAAAGCTCTAGATTAACTCACTTGTGTTATAGTGGCTTGCTGGAACTAATTGTATGATGCGCTAGAAGGTGTCAAGTTCGGGCGAGTAGTCTGATCCACTACACGTGGATCCAATTTAATTTAAAAGCATCATTTCTTAGGCCAACGTGATTGGTATCAAGCTCTGGATTAGTCTACGATTGCAATGATCAATAAGGTGCCTACACCCAGTATGAAGGCATCACAGATTCTTCCTTGAAAGAATTTCATTTGTCATCCAATCAGTTCTATGAGTTTTGACCTGTTCCATTTTATCTCACTACTGCTCTGTGAAACAAAACCAGCAAGTTAGGCCCAATATGAAATATTACAAGTTTGTTTCCTTAATTAATTTTTAAAGTTACAGATTTTTTAAATACAGCAAGTACAGTAAAATAAAACACAGTAACGAAAAGACCATAAGGCATAGGAGCAGAATTAGGCCATTCAGCCCATCGAGTCTACTCCACCATTTCATCATGGCTGAATTTGGATCCCATTAAATCCCATACACCCGCCCCTCACCATATCCCTTGATGCGCTGACCAATCAAGAATCTATCAACTCCTGCTTTAAATATACCACAGACTTGGCCGTCACCGCAGTCTGTGGCAGAGCACTCCACAAATTCACCACTCTTTGGCTAAAAAAATTTCTTACTTCTGTTCTAAAAAGTCGTCCCTCAATTTTGAGACTGTGCCCTCTATTTCTGGATACACCCCCCCCCCATAGGAAACATCCTCTCCACATTCACCCTATCTAGTCCTTTCAACACTTGGTAGTTTTCAATGAGATCCCAACAGCATTCTTCTAAATTCCAGTAAGTATGGGCCCTAAGCTCCCAAGCATGCCATACATGTTAATCCTTTCATTTCCGGAATCATCCTCATGATCCTCCTCTGGAATCTCTTAGATGGCAGTACATCCTTTCTAAGATAAGGAGACCAAAACTATTGATAATACTCCAAGTGCAGCCTGACCAGTGTCTTATAAAACTTCAGCATTATCTCCTTGTTTTTATATTCTATTCAACTTGAAATAAATGCGAGCATTGCATTTGCCTTCTTTACCACAGACTCAACCTGTGAATTAACCTTCTGGGAGTCTTGCACGAAGTCTTGCAAGCAGATCAGAATCAGATTTAATGTTATGAAGTGTGTTAACTTTACAGCAGCAGTACAATGCAATACATGTTAAATAAATATTAAAAAAACTACATTTATATTAAGTATATATCTGTCTATTAAATAATTACGTTAAAATAAGTAGCAACAAATAACAGAAATAAAAAAGTAGTGAGGTAGTGATCACGGGTTCAATGCCCATTTTTGAAACCAGATGACAGAGCTGAATAAGCTGTTCCTTAATCGCTGACTGTGTGCCTTCAGGCTTCTGCATTTCCTGGGGGTACCTGTGGATGCACCTGGACAACAGACTTGAGTGGAGCACCAATGCAGAGACTGAGTTCAAGAAGGGCCAGAGTCACCTCTACTTCCTGAGAAGACTGAGGTCCTTTGGAGTATGCAGGCCTCTCCTTCACATGATCTGCCAGTCTATTGTCTCTAGTACAATCTTCTATGCAGTGGTGTGCTGTGGCAATGGCATCAACATGGGTGATGCCAACAGGCTCAATAGACTGATTAGAAAGGATGGCTCTGTTATAGGAGTCAAACTGGACACAACAGAGGCTGAGGTAGAATAAAGGACCATACAGAAAATCCTGACAATTCTGGACAATGTTTCTCACCCTCTGCATGCAACCGTGGCTGAACACAAGAGCACTTCTAGTAATAGACTAAATCAACTACGATGCTCCAAAGAGTGCTACAGGAGGTCATTCTTATCCTCGGCCATTAGGCTCTTTAATGAGTCAATCCATATCCAGGGAAGTGATGACCCCTTCCTGTTAAACTGTTTGAGGTAACTTTTTTTTCGTCTTTCTTACTTCTCTTCTAATATTTGTATATTTGCATACTTGTACACTTGTAATGCTACTGTGACATGGTAATTGCCCTTAGGATCAATGAAGTATCTATCTAGATATCTACCCATCTCCTTCCCAACGGTTAAGAGTGTGAAGAGGGCACGCCCCGGGTATCAGAGGTAATACCGTTGGACCTACCTTCAGCATCAGTCGCCTATTCCAACAGGTCAAAATATTCATTGTCCCTACTCAAGCTGAAGCAGATCAAGACACTGACTCATACTTTTTCTAGTGCACATTAAGTTAGTCAGTACCACAAGCAAAATTTTGAAAAACTGCATACCGTGATAGAAAGAGTAGGACATCATGAGAAGATATTATTCTAAATACAGATGACTACTGCACATCATCTTGTTGATCTTGTCATTCACTCAGTTATCCCAACAGTAATAGAATATAAACAGAAATTAATCTTTGAATTACATCTAAGTTCATGCTTGTTCCAAAGCTATAGCTATTAGGAGAAGTGATTGTTCATTGTTTTATTTGAACTGCATAATAATAATGAAAAAATACAGTTAGAAAATAGAATATGTACAGAAAGCAGAATATGAACACCTAATACAAAAATGTTGAAGTCTATTCCATTGAGTTTCATCACTGGCACAAAGAGCTAAAGGAATCTAGGCATTCAGCCAAGTACTGAAGACTTGGAAGACAGGAGCTAAGTAAACAGCCAAGGTATAGTAGACCTTTCAGTTTATTATATGTGCATATTTGATTAACTGAAACTTACCATATCCTATGCAAATATAATCAGATAAAAATGGCACATATTTCAGAGAAAGTTAATCTTTTCCAATATTGTTATTGTGAGTTCTTCATGTCAGGTTCACAAACCTGATGAAGAACTAAGAAATCAACAAAAATATATCATTGTACTAAATATGGGAAAATTCATTTTGATAAAGATAGAGAAAATCCAAACCTCAGGGTGCATAATTTGAACAGTTAATCAATCACATCTACTGAATTATCTTTCATCCTTCCTCGCATTCATACCAAAGTGCTCTCCTTGTCACTTAAATATTATTAAGCAGCCAGTGGATGGCATTGTAAAATTACAGGCCAAGATGTTTAGATCCAGAAAAATCACCTTTATCTTAACATTAATAATGCCAGCTTAAAGATTAGGCATATTCAGTACTGAAATCCTTTGAATGGACATCTAAATGTTACTTTACAAAAATGACCTGGTGGCACAGCTGGTAGAGGTCCAACAACCTGGGATCAGTCTCGACCTTAAGCACTGCCTGTCTGGTGTTTGCACATTCTCCCTATGATGGGGTGAGTTTCCTCTAGGTGCTTCAGTTTCCTCTCACATCCCAAAAATGTTCAGGTTGGAAGGCTAATTGGTCACTGTAAACTGGCCCTAGTGTGTAGATGAGTGGTAGGATCTCAGGGGAGTTGATGAAATCTAATGTAAGCTAATCATCTAAAATGTGTGTTGAGGAGGGGCTAAAATGGGGTTAACATAGATTTAATGTAAATGGGAAGTGCGGACATGGTGGGCAAAAGAGCGCCTGTTTCCGTGCTATATCTCTCGTATGACTCTTGTTAATTTTGCTTTGATATTCCTAAAGCAATTGTTCATTCTCTGTGCCATTCATTATTCCTTCCTTAAAGTGGGTATTTAAAGTGCTTTAAAAATAAAAGATGAAGAAATGGACATAACTAGCAAGCTAGCAATTGAATAGTAAACAGGAGTCATAGAACCCTGCAGCATAGAAACAAGCCCTTCAGCCCATCTAGTCTCACCAACCCACACCTGAGCCATAGCCCTCCGTATCCCTTCCATCAATGTACTTATCCAAACTTCTCTTAAATGTTGCAATCAAATCTACATCTACCAATTCAACTGGCAGCTCATTTCACACTTGCACCACCCTGAGTAAAGCCATCCCCCCTGATGTTCTCCTGAAACATTTCATCTTTTGCCCTTAACCCATTTAGTTCACTCAACTTCAGTGGAAAAAGCTTGCCTGCATTTACCCAATCTATATCCCTCATAATTTTGTATACCTCTATCAAATCTCCCCTCATTCTCCTACACTCCAGGAAATAAATTCCTAAACTTATACCTAAGGTTCTCAAGTCCCAGTAACATCCCTGTAAATGTTCTCTGTACTCTTTCAATCGAAAGATATCTTTCAGGTAGGTAACCAGAACTGCATAAAATACTCCACATTTGCCTCACTAATGTCATATACAACTTCACCTCAACTTCACATCAGTACTCCATACTCTGGCTTCTACAGTAATGTTACAAACAAAGGAATAGGAAAGAAGAAAATTGGACTACTTTACAATGAGTGTGGTGATCTATCCATGGAGACAAGAGAGATGGGGGAGAGCTTAAATAGATTTTTTTTCTCCATCTGTATTTACTTTGGAGACAGAGAACACAGACTGAAGCAAAACAGTAGTGATGTCATAGACATGTTGACTACCCCTAATCAGGCCCTGTCCATTCAAATACTTAGGGACAATATAGTGTATATAAGTATTTGGATGGAGAGGGCCTGATTAAGGATAGTCAACATACCTAACCAATCTTGCAGAGTTTTTCCAAGGAGATTGTCAAGAAAGTTGATGTTATCCATATGGACTTCAGCAAGGCATTTGACAAGGTCTCACATGGGAGGTTGGTCAAGAAAGCTCAATCAGTTGACATTCATATTGAGGTAGTAAATTGAATTAGACATCGGTTTTGTGGTAGTAGATGGTTGCCTTCCTGACTGGACGTCTGTGACTTGTGATGTGCTACGCTACAGGGATTGGTGCTGGGTCTATTGGTGTTTGCCATCTATATCAATGATCTGGATAATTTGGTAAACTGGATCAACAAATTTTCAGATGACACCAAAATTGGTGGTATAGTGGACAGCAAAGAAGGCTATCAAAGCTTGTAGGGGGATCTGGACTGCCTGAAATACTGGGCTGAAAAAAAAAAATGGTAGATGGAATTTAATACAGACTAGCGTGGAGAGTTGCATTTGAGAGAACCAACCAGGGTAGGACTTAAGTAATAAATGGTAGGCACTGAGTTGTGTAGTAGAACGGAGGGATCTGAGACCACAGATCCATGATTCCTTGAAAGTGGCGTCACAAGTAGATTGGGTCATAAAGAGAGCTTTTGGCACACTGGCCATTATAAATCAAAGTAATGAGTACTGGAGTCAGTATGTTGAAGCTGTATAAGATGTTGTTGGGTCCTAATTTGGCCTAACTTGTGTAGAATGAGCTGCAGCAGAAGTGTTAGCATTTAAGAGAAATTTGGTTAAGTACATCAATTTGTATTAAATTTGTGTAATTTGTAGTTGTATAAGCATAGGGTTATGGAGGGCTAATGCCTAGGTGCAGGACAATGGGACTAGGCAGAATAATAGGTCGGCGTGGAATAGGTGGGCCTAAGGGGCTGCCTCTGGGCCTTGGTGCTCTATGATTCTCTAATAGCTGGGAACGTCACCTCTGGGGGCCTACATGCAGAACCGTCTGCAAACTGCCCCAGTGTTTCTGGTACAACGTTCATATGGAAATTAAACCCGTCTAGGTACAAAAAGGGCTAATGGCTGAGCATTGCAAATATTCTAGGAAGATATCAGACAAGGTAAGAATACGGACATTTTCTTTAACGTATTACTGTGGTTGCCCAAAACAGGCTCTAGCCCTCATGAAGGGCTCAATACCCGTTTGCAGGCTCCTTGCAGAAGCTAGACTGCATTTGGTAGCTAAATTACTGTATAACTGGGAAGAGCTGAAGAGTCTTCAACTGCATATTTTCCCTTTACCTGAAGGCAACAGCCAACAAAGCAAATGAGCCAGTATTACTCTTTTCTAATGGGTTGGGAGCAGCAATGGTCAACAGCTCATCTAAAGAGTTTCACAGCATGCTGATGGTGTGATTTTGACAACAGATCACAAGTCATGTTTGATTCTACCAAGAAGTGTAATACATTTGAGCAAAGTTCAGCGTTGCATTATCTGCTCCTTTTGGACTAATTCTACTACCCAATTTGAATTAAACATTAAAAATTGTCAACTTGAATCTAAGATATATTTTTTTTAAAACATCAAATGGAAAACAGTCATTCTAATCACTATAATGTATGGATATGTTGTAACCTAGATTCAAAATTCTACTTGATACAGATGTGCAGCTAAGTATTCGGTATGTGGAATATTAAGAACATACTGTATCAGATTCTAGGCTTAGCTGAGGTTTCCACTTGTTTTTTTTTAAATATCAGTATAACTCGTACAATGTTCTTAGAAATTCAATACATCTTTTTACTTTATACACAAGTTAATTTTCATTATAAGAGGAAAACCAACAAAGTTACATTTCATTATCCGTGTAAGCGGAACAAGTGCTACACATGCCCTTACACTTCCTCCCTTACCACCATTCAGGGCCCCAAACAGTCCTTCCAGGTGAGGCATCACTTCACCTGTGAGTCGACTGGGGTGATATACTGCGTCCGGTGCTCCCGATGTGGCCTTTTATATATTGGTGAGACCCGACGCAGACTGGGAGACCGCTTTGCTGAACATCTACGCTCTGTCCGCCAGAGAAAGCAGGATCTCCCAATGGCCACACATTTTAATTCCATATCCCATTCCCATTCTGACATGTCTATCCACGGCCTCCTCTACTGTAAAGATGAAGCCACACTCAGGTTGGAGGAACAACACCTTATATTCCGTCTGGGTAGCCTCCAACCTGATGGCATGAACATTGACTTCTCTAACTTCCGCTAGGCCCCACCTCCCCCTCGTACCCCAGCTGTTACTCATTTTTATGCACACATTCTTTCTCTCACTCTCCTTTTTCTCCCTCTGTCCCTCTGAATATAACTCTTGCCCATCCTCTGGGTCACCCCCCCCCGTCTTTCTTCCCGGACCTCCTGTCCCATGATCCTCTCGTATCCCCTTTTGCCTATCACCTGTCCAGCTCTCGGCTCTATCCCTCCCCCTCCTGTCTTCTCCTATCATTTTGCATCTCCCCCTCCCCCTCCAGCTTTCAAATCCCTTACTCACTCTTCCTTCAGTTAGTCCTGACGAAGGGTCTCGGCCTGAAACGTCGACTGCGCCTCTTCCTGTAGATGCTGCTTGGCCTGCTGCGTTCACCAGCAACTTTGATGTATGTTGCTTACATTTCATTATCAATGGATTAACTCCAATTTTTATATCTATAGAATCGCTCTTTTAAAATATCAGTGAATACAAATAATAATGTTCTTCTTAGGTCCAACATTCTTCCAACCAAAAACCTCATCAAATGAACATCTCCTTGCCTAATTTGTTATTGCAAAGTATGGTTAATTATCTCTTTGGGAGTGAAACATGACTTATTATCTTTTCTTCACACATCACAACATTCAACTTGTGTGATCATTGCCTGTCTCCCTTTGATAGATGGCACTATCCTCCAACCATTCCCTGCCATTATTTCTCTAACCACCATCACACACCCTAGAACCACTGCAAATTATATTATTGCACCCATTTCACTTAGTTCCTCATTTGCAAGCTGACCCTTTACCTACACTGAGGAAATAGCTCCATAAATATGTTGCTGACATTTGGTTTTACCTTTCTGACCCCAGCCCTAACTGTAAATCCCTGCACTAAGGTAAATTCGTGTTCACCAACTGCCAGCTTAATAGCTGCCAAGTCATTGATGACTTAGGTTACTTGCTTTAACAAAACAATGACAGGTTCAAAGATACCATGCTTGATAACCACCAAAAACTACAATGCCTGGGTGTTTGATACCTGCTGTCTGTCCGGTAGCTTCCTTGACAAGAAAGCACTGCTGCACAGTCTCAGTGTTCCATTTGGTCTTAACTGGCTGGAGAACCCAAACGGTGTGCATCACCAAAACTGCTTTCCACCTTCAGTACATCACATGCTTCTGTTACCCTTATCATAGCCCAGCATCCATGTCTTCAAAACCACCATGCTCAAACATTCCAATCTTACCCTCACCCTTCTGTATCAATGATGCTGAGGTGGAGATGGCCGAGTGCTTCAAGTCCCTGGGTGTAAATATCATCAGCAATTTGTCCTGGTCCAGCCACGTAGAAACTATGACTGAGAAAGCACACCAGCACCTCAACTTCTTAATGACACTAAAGAAATTCAACATGTCCCACTTGAATTTTTACAGAAAATATCCTATCGGGATGTATCACAGCTTGGCATGGCTACCCCCAAACAGAAAACATACTACAGATGCTGAATATCCAGAGTAACACACACAGAATACTGGAGGAATTCAACAGGTCAGACAGCAACCTTGGAGAGGAATAAGGAATCAATGTTTTGGGCTGAGACCCTTCATCAGATTCCAGTGAAGGGCTCCAGTCCAAAATGTCAACTCTGACCTGCTGAGTTCCTCCAGGTGTGTGTGTCTCTGTGTGTCAGTTACTTTGGTATGGCAACTGCTCTGCATGAAACCACAGAAAATTGTAGTGAGTTCTGAATACAGCTCAGTCCATCACGCAAAGCAGCCTCCCCTACGTTGACTGTGTGTATTCCTCCCACTGCTTTGAGAAAGCAGCAAACATAATCAATGACCCCTTCCACCCCAGTCACTCTCTCTGCTCCATCCTCCAGTTGGGAAGAAGATGCAAAAGCTTGAGAGCATGTATCATCAGACTCAAGGACAGCTTTTAGCTTGCTGTTATCAGAAAATACAATGAACTCTTATGTACTACAAGATGAACTCCTGCTCTCTCACTCTGCCTTGTCATGTCATGCATCTGTTTACCTACACTGCACTTCTTCCTGTAACTATAACAATATATTTTGAATTCTATTTTCCTTCGTACTAGATCAAGGTACAGGTGTTTATAATGGAATGATCTGTCTAATTCAAAGGAAAGCTTTACACACTATCCCAATGTGCACAACTATAATAAACCAACTCCCATCCCAAGCAGCTCCACAATTCAAATCAATACTTGCTCTCAGATACCAAATTCACCAACCCTCATCTCCTCCTACTCCTCATTACACCTGTCCTTAACAGGATCCAGTGCTGAATGGATTGAATTTTAATTCCACATTCTCTGCCAATAATTGCATCTATGGGGTTCACTCTTTCCCAAGTCTGCAACATCCTTCAGCCCTCTGTGACACACATCACATTTCTCTTGTTTATTTTACATTTGCAACACCTACCTTACCTCAACTTCACCAGACATTCAGGGGCCAATTCTGGAACCCTCCCTGAAGCCAAGTGCCAGTGTATTCTGTGGTTTCTTTATCATAGTGTTGAACAATGCTCACAATCTAATTAAAGTGTTGGTGCCCTATTAAAATAAAAATGGATATGCATTGCTTCCCTAGCTTGTGATTTATTTGGCAGTCTTGAACTTCCATTAATTGTGCCATTTCCTAGTCTGTCCAGAGTCCATTGGATTATTGCACATTCATTTGCTCACTAGTCACACAAACAAATTTTGCACCATGTGAAAATATAGGTTTCTTGAATATCACTTTTCCTAAGGGTGGGGGAGTCCTTAGCTAGGAGGCATAGGTTTAGGATGAAATGGGAAAGCTCTAAAAGGGTCTGAGGGGCAACTTTTTCTTCATAGAAAGTGGTGAGTATATGGTATAACCTGCCATTGAAAGTGGCTGAAGCAGGTCATCGTCATCGTGGCTATCCCTTGAGGTCGAGGATGATAGTCTTCGTTCTGTTGATCTACTTATGGGCTCTCAAGTGGCTTATGAGTCCAATCTTGGCTTTGGAAGTTCTTCCGCATTCAGGACAGGTAGTTCCAGATGGCAGATCGGGCTTTGGTTGTTGCTGCCTCTCTTTCCATTTTCTTCTCTTTTCTTCTAATTCTGCACATCTGTTAGCTTCGAAAGTTGCTGTTCCTTCTCGGATGATGGTTTGCCAGAGTTTCCTGTCCTTGGCGTTGGTTTCCCAATTGTTGATGTCGATGTTACATTTCTTCATGTTGGCTTATAAGACGTCTTTGAAACTCTTCTGTTGTCCGCCTCTTTTACGTTTGCTGTCTTTAAGCTGGGAGTAGAAGATTTGTTTCAGCAGACGTTCGCCTTTCATCCAAACAACATGACAGCTCCATTTTAGTTGGTTCTTGATGAAGTAGGCGTCAATGCTTGTTGTTTTGGCTTCATTTAGCACACTGACATTGGTTCTTCTATCTTCCCAGCTGATATTTAAGATGTTTCGAAGACAGCGTTGATGGAACTTTTCAAGTGCCTTCAGATGTAGTCGGTATGTTGTCCAGGTTTCTGATGCATACAGGAGCGTTGGGATTACCACTGCTTTGTACACTAACATTTTGGTGTCTGTTCGAAAGATTCTTGTTCAGAGACGTCCAAAAGCTGTTCCAGCGCACTTAAGTTGGATCTCGTCATTTCGTCAAGCAGGCGCCATGGTGTCAATTAGAAGGCACTTGGTTGGAACATGGTGGGGAGGGGTCTGGAAGGATAATGTAGGAAATTGGGACTCGATGGGTGGACAATATGGTTGGAATGGACTCATTGGGCTGAAGGGTCTATACGGCTCTATAAAGAGAAGCAGTTTCTGAAGCAATGAGTTAACCACTGTTATAAGGCCAGAGCAATTATGGTGTTTCTTCTGTTAAACCTTGTTGAGGGCCAAACTATAATGACATTGCAGTGAATACATAGTATCTTTCAGGTACGAATGTGGTTAAATTGCACAGCAGGGAAGCATAATCAATTATTAATGCTTCCACTTGCAGCAAAAGATTAATGTAAAAGATAACATGTAACAAGCTGAGACGGAATGAATTAAATTAAATTAATTCACTCTCCTGGAGTGCTAACATAAACCACAAGGGGTTACACAATTCAAATTTATTGTTGGATTTCTTCTCAGTTTGGCGAGATAATCAACATTTCACTATAATGCCTTTTGAGACCTGTTACACATTTCATTTTATCAATATAAGTTTACTGTTAAGCACAGCTCACCTTTTTGGACTAAAGGCTTGCTTCAACATGAATACTACTTTGAATCTAAAAACTGTGGCTGAAACTGAACCCCGCGCTAATTCTGCTCTATTTGTTAGTATAAATGGACTGGGTCAGAGCAGGCAGGAGAAATAAACTCTTCGAAGAGGAAACAAGCATGACAACATATTTACACAGGTTTTATGCAAACTGTGCATTGCATGTGTGCATTGAGTCATATCCTGGCTTTACAGAAAAAAGTTATAATGTATTGACAGTTTGGCACTGTCAGCAAGCAAACAATGATCCTCTTGCAGCTTCACAACTCGTGAGACCTCAGATTGATGCTAAGCTTGGGTACTGTCTACCATGTTCTCCTTGCGAGTCTGAATGCTTCCAGGAGGTGCTTCAGTTCCCTCCCACAAGCCAAACATGTGCTATAGGGTAAATGGCTACTGTGACTTATACCTTTGTGTTGGGAAGCAGCAAAGGAATAAAAGGGGCAATGAGAGAAAAAAATGTTGCACAGTATAGGAGAGGAATTGGGATTGATGGGCCAGTGAAAATGTTTACACCCAGTCGCTTTACATGTTTATCAGCAAACCCACAGCAAATTTTTAGTGCAGCTGGCTTATGAAATACCAAACATGAGGAAATCTGCAGATGCTGGAATTTCAAGCAACACACATAAAAGTTGCTGGTGAACGTAGCAGGCCAGGCAGCATCTCTAGGAAGAGGTACAGTCGACGTTTCAGGCTGAGACCCTTCGTCAGGACCTGATGTTTCTCAGGACCTGACGAAGGGTCTCGGCCCAAAACATCGACTGTACCTCTTCCTAGAGATGCTGCCTGGCCTGCTGCACTCACCAGCAACTTTTATGTGTGTTTTATGAAATACCATGCGGCTCTGACATTTCAAGGTGGAGTAGGGTGAGCTGAGTGGTAGGTGAGGTGGGATCTGTGTCAATCTACTCGTAGCACATAGAACCCTCGACAAATTCCAAGGACCAATGTTCTTGTCTGAGCACCATTTCTCAAAGGTCTTTCTGGGTTGCTTTGGAAGTCAGGAGGTTCATGAACACATTTGTATTTTGCTTAACGTTTCCATGTTCTGCCTACTTCATACACCACCATCAAACATCACAAATTCCTCCAACAAATAAAACTTCCATCGACATACTATGCAATGCATTCATTCTGTTATTGTTCATCACTGAAACATTTGATAACGCATATGGACCTTGGTTAACTTTTTATAGACTTTAGCCCAGCAAAAAATATTTCCTTCCTGAACTTAAAACACGTCACTTTTCATTAATTTTCACCAGCTTCTTACTGAATTAACTTTCCCAAGCATGGACCATTCTTAGGACAGTTGTTCCTTCTTATAATATGAATCAGAACCCGATTTCTCTCTCTGACAGGAACTAGTATCTGCAACACAAACAACATCAGAAACTCCACAGGTAGAAATGGCAGCCATACTGAGGGATTTTATCATTTCTTTCTCTTCAGTCATTTAATTTAGTGCCAATGATTTGGTACAACATGATATCCCCATACAATGGTTTTTTTTAAATAGAGCTGGTTATAGTTGAGGGATTTGGTTAGAGTAAATATAGAAAAGCTCTTCTCCCAAATAGAAGGATAAATAACCAGAAGACACAGATTTAAGGTCATTAACAAATCATAAGGAGAGATTGTGTAGATTAGGACTTTATTCTCTGGGAGGTCAGAGATTGAATGGTAACCTGACAGACATGTACAGTATAAGATAATAAGAGACATAGATATGGTGAAAGAATTTGGTCTACTTCAGGGTGCTGAAAACAAGAAGTCATAGGTTTAAAATCAGAGGCAAGAGATTTATAAAGGACATCAGGGGCAGCTTCTTCACACAAAGCGTGATGCATATTGCAATAAGCTGGCATATGTGTTTGAGGCAAGCACATTAGCAACATTTAAAATCCATCTTCAAAAGTACATGGATAGGAGAGGTTAGTGAGCAATGGAACAAACGTGGGCAGATGGGACTAGCACACTGGACAACTCAGCTGGCATGGATGAATTGGGCTGCTTAGTCGGTTTCTATACTGTACAACATTACAACTCCACAAGGGAGATGATGCTATTTTTACAGAAAAGAATTTTTGTTTTGAAAGGCACAGTGGAGGGGGTAGACGTACAAACGTTTGTTGATTAAATTGAATTTTTTTTCAGTTATTTCAATAAATAAAATATTTGCAGAAATTTGGAGAAAGTACTGGGGGGAAGAATTAATTGATCTCTTATTAAAGGAACCTAGACCAGGAAAAGGTGATGAATGAACTTCATCCCTGCTGTCACATTTCTATCAGATCTGATCTTTTGCATACTTGCTACCAAAGTAACACAATTTTACACAGACGGTCAGGAGGCAAAGAAAACATTTGTTTATAAAGGCCTCTGTGTAATGTGAAATTGCAGGTTCTGTTTATGAATTACCTGCACTTGAATGCAAGTACCAGTTTCAAATGATTCATTACTTAATTGCAGGTGGCAAGGTGAAGATACATTTCTACCAAAGGAGGCATAAGCACTCATTCTATCCACTAGCCCACAGACCACCCTTGGGCAAGGTATAGCACACACTTAGCACCCCGATCAGGGTCACGTGAAGCCATGGGAGCAGGTGGCGGATGGCCGTATCAGCATCTGGTACACATCACAAGTCCTGGTTATGCGAACACTGACACCAGGCAGACAGATCTCTGAAGAGTATTGGTCACCAGAAGGCAATGGCAAACTACTTCTGTAGAAAAATTTGCCAAGACCAATCATGGTCATGGGACCATGATCGCCTACATCATGTGACACTGCACATAACGACGATGATGATGTTGATGACTAATTTGATGCCACACCCAAATTATATGTTCAAATGATCAGATACATAACCTTTCAATAATTTGACACTGTTCCAATAAAGAATGATTAAAATCACAGTTAACAATGTAATCTTAAAGGTTTGAAAAGCATGGTGGTGAGGAGGGAGGGGGATGGTGGAGAAGAGAAGGAAGGAGAGGAGGAAGGAAGGTGGGATGAATGTGTAAGAACTGTTGTGTTTTCTGAGGTTTATAGGAGTGCATCAGATCACAATAAGCAGTTGAAAAATAAGAGATCAGGAAATGAGAATGAGTACTTTAATCTTAAATTACTGACGGAGTAACTCAGCAAGCTCAAGGGGGTGGATGGCAGTTTGGCTACAAGGACAATTGTCATGAATGAGTTTCAGCTCATGGAGGGCATGAGCTCAGTCAGGTCATACTCAGGACTGGATGTTCCAAATGTATGTTTGAGAGGTACATTGTCAAGATTGCAGCCATCTGGGTTAAGCTTAAGATGCAGATGAGGAAACACATGTAGTCAATTTCAAAAACAATGGCTTCAGACATTACAGAATTCAATTGGAAGAAATTATTGTTCTACTGGTATTGAATATCAGAAAAGAAACATAAGATTTGGATGGTCAGGAGAGCCAGTGAGAGGCTGGGCAAGTGTTGGCCACAAATATGTATGATCGAATGTCATGTCGTTTGATGTTGTTACTGAGTAGCATTTGGATGAGAAATAGGAATCAGGAAGGACAGATCCATGAGGAATTCCTGTAGAAATAATACAAAGAAGGTGTAACAAGCCATTGCAAGAAATGTCTGACTATATTTACAAAGAGGGTAAAATCTATGCATCTGTACAAGTGAAGCACTGAAGATGGATAGGATGGAAAATTGTATGGTTGTAATGGGCTCATGAAAAAAAAACAAAGGATAGTACACCACGACCATAAACACGAAAATGTCTGCAGATGCTGGAAATCCAAAGCGACACACACAAAATGGAGGAACTCAGCAGGCCAGGCAGCATCTATGGGAAAAATAAACAGTCGACGTTTTGGGCCAAGACCTTTCTCCAGGACTGAGAAGGAAAGGGTAAGATGCCAGAATAAAAGGGTGGGGGGGGGGATGGAAAAACAGATCACTAGAAAGTGATAGGTGAAGCCAGCTGAGCAGAAAAAGTCAAAGGCTGGAGAAGGAGGAATCTGGTAAGAGAGGATAGATTTTCTGTGCTAGATTAGAGTTTGTGATGCTGAAAGTAATATATTGGCATTGGTAAAGGATTGGCCAATCAACAGAACACAGAGTCAGGATAAATGAGTCACTTTCAGGTTGTTATGCTGTAACTACTTACATGTTACTGGGATCAGTGCTGAGATCTCAATTATTTACAACTTGACTGAAGGGACTGAGTATATTTTGGCTAAATATTCTGTTGACATGAAAATAGGTACAAAAACAATTTGTGAGCAGGATGTAAAGAATCAATAATAAGACATAGAAAATCTTGGTGAGTAGGCAAAAAAAAAACAGAATTTGGAATCTCTTTAATGCAAAACCACAATGTTATTTGCCTGCGCAACTGCTGGAAACCAAGAAGTCAACCATTTTGATGTACTAGGTCTGGTGTCATAGCATTTGTTAACACAAAATAATCAGCAGATGCTGGGGTCAAAGCAACATTCACAACAGGCTGGAGGAACTCAGCAGGCCGGGCAGCATCCGTGGAAAAGATCGGTTGACGTTTCGGGCCGGAACCCTATGTCAGGAATAGCATTTGTTGAGAGCTCTCTAAGTTGGTCTACTGCTAAATAACAACCCTTTCTAAAATAATTCTTTGGTATATTGTGACCAGGTTGGTCACTAACTGTGATGGTATTGGAATACTGACTGCAAAGTTCTAAACTCAAACAAAGACCTAATCCCTACTGGATATAAATAGCCATGACTACTGTCACTAAAGGGAGGTTATAATGTAACTACCCAACCTTCAAAGACTTGCCTGTTTATTCTCCATGGCGAATTTAGCTGCCAGTACCCACTATTTGTGTGGGCATGTGGCCAAGTGGTTAAGGCACTCGACTAGCAACCTGAAGGTCGTGAGTTTGAGCCCCAGCCAAGGCAATATGTGTCCTTGAGCAAGGTACTTAATCACACATTGCCCTGTGATGACACTGGTGCTAAGCTGTATCGGCCCTTGCACAACATCGGTGTCGTGGAGAGGGGAGACTTGCAGAATGGGCAACTGCCTGTCTTCCATACAACATTGCCCAGGCCTGCGCCCTGGAGAGTGAAGACTTTCCAGGCGCAGATCCATGGTCTCGCAAGACTAGCGGATGCCCACTATTTGAACAGTGAGTATCCCCCACCCTCCCTACCAAGGAGAAGACATTTCCAGCTAACAAGGTAATTTAAAACATCGTTCATTTATTTTCATTGATACACACTTAAGTTGAAATAACATTCTTAAAACACATCTAAGACTCAGGGGAATTCTATTTTAAACATTTCCAAATTACAAACCATTTCTAAAACACAAGTCATTTCCAAAAACACAAAGCACCAAGGATTTCCATCTAAACCATTTCCAAAACACAAAGGATTTCCAAAATACAGGTACAATTCCTATAAACTAAAAAGACATACCAATGAATTGCAGATGAGCAAATCGTCTGTACAGAATTTAAAGCCAGTGTAATGATCTCTATTTCAAACTTTGTTTCTTGATGTTCCTTACCCGATTCCTCCTAATAAGCCTGAACTGCTCTCTACATTTATACAGTTTCTTCCACTTGGATGACTTTATGCGCATATGATACTTCCTCAGACACCCTTTTTTACACAGACAATCTAAAAGCATGTTGGAGACATAGATCTCAAGTTAATATTCACAGTTACAATTAATGCTGTAAAGGTAACTTATTTTAGAACATAAAACCTTCCAAGATTAATGGATCAATTTGCTTCCATCTGGTCTGTAAGCTTCCTTGAACCAAGCAACTTAAGAGTCGGCGTCTTTTTGAAACAACCCAACTAAATAAAACTGAATGAACTGCATCTTTTGAGCAGTAATAAAGCAGGTGCAGTGAGCTAGATCCTACCTACTTATTACAGAGCTTGGCTGCAAAGCTGTGCTTTTTAACTTCAAGCTGATTACTGTTCTCTATTTACATTTTAAGAGGCCCATTTACAACCAGAAACTAAATAAAGCAAAACAGTTGGAAATTTACTTACATCTGTTTGATCTCACAAATGGCAACTGCTGAGCTTAGAAAGTGAGATTAACAAACAACCATGAAGTGAATATCACATAGGGAAAAAAATCAAAAAAAAAACAGCATATTTGAGAAATTGCAGAACTGAAAAGCAAAAATTATAGAAGCTAAAAATCTGAAACAAATGCAGAAATTCTCAGCAGGCCAGGTAGCATCGGTAGAGAGAAACATTAAGTCAATATTTTAGATTAATGACCCCTTCAATAGAACGATGAAGTATTATTGGCCTGCAACATTAACATTTTTCCACAGATGTTGTCTGACCTGCTGAGTCAAAGAGAGGGACAACACATAAACAACCCTTCGGTCTCCTGCACCAACCATTTTTACATTCTAATTCCCCCCCCATCCATGTTTCTTTTTTTATTCTCCCTATATTCAAGGACTCTAAAACTCATGTTCTCAATATTTATTATTTACTTATTTATCATTATTGTATTTTATCTTTTTTGTATTTGCACAATTTATTGGTTGTTTGTCCATCTTTGTGTGCAGTGTTCCTTTGTATTTACTGGGAATGCCTGCAAGAAAATCAATCTCAGGATAGTACATTATGATATATACATACTTCGATAATAAGTTTACTTTGAGCTTTGAAATTCCCATCAGCAATCCTGTCACCACCGATACTCCAAGACCAACCTGCACACTAGGGAAAATTTATAAGGTTTATAAATTTTAAACCTCCAACCTGCACATTTTGTGTATATAGGAGAAGCACCTGGAGGAATCCCATACAATTACAGGGAGAGATCGATCTCTTCAGCAGCAGAATTCAGGATTGAATCTGGGTCCTGAGAGCTATGAGACAGCTGCACCACCAGCCCAGCAATGTAACTCTCCACTTCCAACTTACAGAATGTTGCCACTCAGAGAATTTTACAGTACTCATGCATAACATCTTAGTATATACATAAAGTAATTAGAGAGACCAAAATAATGTAGTTTATTCTTTATTACAAGGGGAATGGGATTTTTTTTACCACTGTACTGATGAGATCATGTATGAAGTGGTGTATGCATTTTTGATATCCATATTCAGGGAAGGAGAAAATTGCTTTGGAGAAAATTCAGAGAAGGTGCATTGGATTGATTTCTGGGGGTTGCCCTACAAGGAAAAGCTGAGCAAATTAGGCTTATACTTGTTGGCATTTAGAAGAGCTAATCTTATTGAAACATAAGATTTTGGGAATTTTTCTTTGTGTGATGGAAACTGGAACTGGAAGCATTTGGTTTTGCCCATTTAAGATATAGTACAAGGTCACTTGGAAAGAGTGAAGGAGTACTGCAGCAGAGCAAATAAGTGATTTATAAAGTCCATGAGCTCTCTTAGCTAGAAATATATTAGAAGGGACAAGGGCAACACTTAGAAGTTTAAAAGCAGAGAAAATGCAGAATGATCCAGAAAAAAAAGCAACAGAGGAGATAAAAAGATAATACTTTTGTGTGACCCAGCCAGAATTAGTGATGAATAGGCAAGCATTATTCTGCACCAGTCACATTCCAGACTGTGCTCCTTGGACAGAGAGAGATGATGAGGGCCAAACCATGATGAGCAACTAAGCAAAGAATAAACACAAGCGATTTAGCAGATGCTGGAAATACGGAGCAACACACACAAAATGCTGGAGGAATTCAGATCAGGCAGCATCTTTGGAGTGAATTAAACAGTCAATGTTTCAGGCCCAGACCCTTCATCAGGAATGGATAGAAAGGAGGAAGAACCAAGAACAAGAATGTGGGAGGAGTAACACATTTTTGTTCCAAAAGCTCTGTTTTTCAGCTTTCAACCAAGTGTCAAGTGGCAGAAAATGGTTCGGCACAGCCAAGAAGGGCCAAAAGGCCTGTTTCTGTGCTGTAGTTTCTATGGATGGGTCAGTGGTGGCATTCACGCTAAGTGTAGTAAAGGCTACGAGCTATTCTGGAAGCAAACATAATGGTTGACATTCTAGTGCAGGGGTCCCTAACCCTTTTATGCCATGGACCAATACCATTATGCAAAGGGTCCATGGGAAACCCTACTCTCGTGCAATGCTGAGGGAAGGCTGCACTGCTGGAAGTGGCACTTGTCAACTGAGATGCCAAAGAGAGGCCACATTTGCTCCTCTCCCCACAGTAAAAGATTTCACGACACGACTTCCAAGAAAAGCCAACAAGTTCTCACCAGCATCTTAGGCAATAACTAATCATCAAACAACACCAATAAAACAGAGTTTCTGCCTGTTGTCATTTTACTGTGTGTGAAAGCCTTCTTTGCTCAATTTTGTAAAGAAAACAGGATGTAATTTCCTGTTGGTACACTACATTTGCTGCCTTGTTTTTCACACAACATCCTGTGCCCTGTAGTTAGTAAAACTCCAATAATCCACTGGTTGTTCAGAAATCCCAATGGTTTGACATCTAGTAAACTTCAAACCACTGGGGCCAGATATCCTCAACCGCCTTCATGCTCATCAGCCCTGGGATGCTTGCATTCATTTTAAACTTGTCATGTTCACTGGGAAAAAATGTATAATATCTTTAAAAAGTGAATTAAAAAATGTCATGCATTAATACCATCTAGTCGCATGGAAAATCTGACAGTCCAACAAAACCAAGTCGCAAGTGTGTCAGATTATTCCTAGACTTGTAAACTTGTTGAATATTTTATTATTGCATACAAAAGATTGTAACAAAATTCTGTGTTTGCATGAAGCTCACAGAGTAAATAGTACACATGTCAATAATATTACTGTACCTTTCAAATAAGATGTTAATGGATCACAGATATCAAGTTGAACCAGTGAGATTCTGGCTCCAGGTCAGATCGTCTCATACCAGCTTTAACATAATGCAGTAGGTTTGCATCCACACTGCCAAATACAGTTTCCTACATTGTGGGAGCTACAGCAGCTTGTTTCATGCCATATCAGCACTGTTAATCCTGACAGCATGCTGTTAATGGAAAGTTTGCAACTACTGTAGAGCTGTGGATGCAGTTCATCACATTGCCGACACCATCTTCCCCTCCCTAGACTTTATCTACACTTCTTGCCACCTCGGTAAAGCAGTCAACATAATCAAAGACCCCAGACATTCTCTCTTCTTCCCTCCCCACCCCCCCCCCAATCAGATAGAAAATACAAAACTCAGAAAGCATGTTTCAAAGTACATGTTACAAATAAAGCTAGAGCTAATCTTAAAAAAGCACATACCACCATGTTCAAAGAAGCGTTTATCCTGTTGTTATAAGATAACTGAACAGTTGCCTAGTACAAGATGGATTCTTAAACTCAATATCTACCTCATTGTGGTCTTACACCTTAATGTCTACCTACACTTCACTTTCTTTGTAAGTGTAACACTTTATTCTGCATTCAGTCATTTTTTCCCTTACCTGGGTAATGAAATGGTCTGTATGGATGACATGAAAAGCCTAGTTTGTCACTGTACCTCAGGTCGTATTAAAATAATTTACTGAAAATAGAACCAAAGGAAAATAATTCTACAACAAATAAGCATCACACACAGAGAAACTCACCATTTCATTTATCTTTTTCTGTGGCTTCTTTGTTGTAATTTGTAAATAACTGAAGAAAAATAAGAAAAGATTTTAAGTCTAGCAAATTAAATTCATTGTCATTATTTCATATTTACTTAAGTTTTTTGCCCCCTATATCATGCTCATTAACATATATAATTCATAATACATTTTCATAGAAGTTCACTCAACTCAAAATGTCCAGTGCATTTCTGTCAAACAAAAATAAGCAGAATATTTCTCTTGAATCTTCTTTCATACCCATTATTTATTACAGTAAAGAAAAATCTCAACATTGTCTTCTCTCCTTCCAAAGGGAAATAGATCATTAGTTGTATGGAGTAACGCTTCAACACGAATTGTAAAAATTGTGATACTGATTGTCATAACCATGAATTGTCATAATGATGAAACAAAGCAATATATTGATGGATTAGTCAAACAAAATTTAATAGATTTAATAAGATGTAAATATGGAACTAACCCAAAATCAACCACACCAGCTTAAAAGATCAAGCACAAATTACAACCCTTGTAAAATACATTGCACTTTATATTGTTCCAGACTTGGCATACTGGTGCAAGTCCGGCATTCACCCAATCACAACGAGCTTTTGCAAGCTGCAACTGTTTGTGGAAGTTAAGCTTTTAAATACTAAAGTGTGTTCAATTTCCAAACAGCTGACTAATATGTGCTAATAAAACATGGAAATAAACCTGTAATTTTTTTAAATTCTTTACTGATTGAAAATGTAACATTTTAGTGATAAGTCTATTCAAGATGTGCTGATAGCACTACACATATTCAAACTCTTAAACACACCAATAGGTGACAATATTTGAACAATATTAAACAATATTTAAATCAAAAATGCTGTACAATGGTACTTGTTGATTGAATATATTAGGTTCTGTAAACTGCAGTTTATCTTCAGCAGCAAGTTGAATAAAAAGGCATTTTAGAAAATTTACAGAATTTGAGTGCAATTTCCATTTTGATCATCAGTGTTGAACCCCATCAGAACTGTACTCCATCATTAGTGACAGAAGTACAAGATGAGAAGAATGAGCATAAATATTTTTATATAGACTTTTTTGTCACAAGTGTTGAACTTCAAAAGTACCAATTTGACTTCTCAATTAGTCTCAAAGATTTCTGCATCAATGTCCTTTCAGGTGTAATTCTGTTTAGCATTTTTCATTTGTATGTTAATTGGAAAGAAAAGGAAGATGCCAATGTCATTGATATTTTACTCTGTCTCATTTCTATTATTTTAGGTCAGAGATGGGCTTCAATTTTCTTCAGTTTTCTGTGAGTTCTCATCACAGAAGATTTTTTAAACCAGAATTTCCATAATTAACAAGGGAAAATAATTTCAGCTTATGTTGCAATAAGTTAAGATTAATATCAAAATGGTGTTCATAAATAGCTAATACCTAAAATCATAATCAGATACTAAACACAAATTGCAAACTGAATGTTATGTAAAAAAATGTTGTGTGTGCTAGATAAAAGTGATTTTTAAATTACATTTGATGCTAATGGAATATAATGGACTGTAAATGGTCTTAATACCCTATTAAATCTATTTGCATATCCACTACTGCTTTGAATTAGGTTCGCTATTTATCCTATCTGATTCAGAAAGGCCTTTTTTCCTCTGCAAATCTGTGCACAGGGGTATTAGATTGGAATTGTTCACTGTGTACACCCTTCATGCTCTCATCTATTCTTGGAAAATTAGATTGTCTGCCCTCACACACATGTAATAAAGAAACAGGTCAACCATCTTATCGAGCACTATCAAACTTATAATATTGGACCCAAAAAACAGGCTACACAAGAGTAACAGTGGTATAATACTCACTCCAGGGTTTTAAACTTCTCCACTCCTGCAGCCACATAGCTGCCGCCATTTTCTAATTCATCCAGATCAAAGACTCTGTGACCCTCCTTGGGAGTGTAGATGTTCCTGACTGCCCCAAAGGGTGCATTAATACCCTTGGTGACCTGATTAAGGAAAGTGTCAAAGGTGGAGACTTGTTTGTTGATGAGAAACCTTCTGCCAGTGAAGAATGGATCCCCATTTCGGTAAACTATCACACTCTTAGCTGCCGGTGGCTGTGGAGGAGCTCCTCTTGATGCTGTGGCCATGGCCTTTAATGATAACAACAATCATAATAATGATGATAGAAATGTCTGCAGTCACTTTCATTCACAGTCAACGAGTTTCGCATGGACCTTCAAGATAAAGTCTTCTCCGTAAGGTTCCACAGTCAAATTGTATGAAACATGGAGCCAGTCAGCTTGTGTGTCTGCTACTTTAGTTTTGGCCTCACTACAGTAACTTAAGGAAGCAGTACCTGAACCATAAAATTACCTTTTCTGACTTGGGAGGAAAAATTGTGACCTTGAAATAAAGCAAAACAAAACACCTTAGGTTAAATACCAGGTCTTATTAGGTTAATGTTTGTACATCAGATAACAGTTCAAACTAATGCACGTCTTGTTATAATGTTATTAAGCATAAAGTAATAATGAGCAAGCAAGACAACATCTTGAAATGCTAATGAATATTACCTACACATGCTCCACACATTTTAGGCAGTTGTTTTCACAATTATGCAACAGTAATATAGTTGTCATTTAAATAGGGTATGCAATATAAACAGGGTAGAACATCCCAAGGAAATGGCCAAGGACATAGTGAAGGAGCCTGAGGGATGTCTGTAAATTGACATTGAGATGGTAATGCACAACACCTTGAGTGGAGTTCTAGATTGTGGGGCTTAGGTTTAAATGATCAGTCACTAATGGTGTGGGCAGGCAAGAGGAAACTACAGAAGTTGAGAGCTAAAGGAGCAGAGGGCTCACACTAAATCATGGTACTAGTAGAGAATATGGAGACAGAATCAAGGGAGTCACTGGAATTCTGCAAGAATCAAAGCAACTGGTGAGCAGAGCTTTGAACAGGATCAGGTGCATACTTTGTAAAAACTGTTCTTCATGTAATGACAGAGCTAAAACGGCCAGCATAATTTACAGAAGTGGAAGATGAAATAATCAAGTTAAGGCAAAATCTGAAAATAGCACATTTTGGCTGCAGCCTGGTGCTCTTTTTTGTAGTTCACAGGACCAGAATTCAATCCTGATGTCAGATGCCTACTATGTGGAGTTTGCACCTTCTCCCTGTGATCATGGGACTGCCGAGTGTTATGGTCTCCCACTGCATCCCTAAGATGTGCTGGTAGGCTAAATGCAACTGTAAATTACCCTCTAGAATAGATATGTAAAAACAAAAAAGAACATTGGGGGACAAGTGTGGAAAACAAGTAGAGGCAGAATGGGAATGACAGGATTGATCTGATGGCAGCCAGAAAGAGTTGAATGGCTTCCTCCTTTGCACACGATAAACGAATGTATTGAGAGTTATAGAAAGCTTTTTTTTCAGGTGTGAAATGACTTAATCGCCATCTACAACATAAAATTAGCAGCTAAAGTCCTGGAAAATGAATAAATAAATTATTTCCTCTAAATGTATAAGGTAAACAATGAGCTGATAGAAAATTATATCTTAATTAACGGGGATAAAAGAGATTTTGGAAGTTACAATGCTAACCTCATGGAACACAGCTATTAGTTTGAAAATTACAGGTCAATATTATATAAATACACATTACAATGTATTTTATCCAGGTAAAATTCACCCCACCTCCCCCTGCTGCCCTGTTGGAGATTTCCCAATGATGCACTAATGTATTCATCAGTCTGATGAGTCAGGCTCCATATTAATATAATAATTTGTAACCAGTTTTAAATCTTGGGATGTAACAATTCTATATTGTTGTGATGAGCAACTTCTGATCTGATCTCTATAGCAGAATTGTTCCTTTATACTCTCCAGTATACAATCTTTTCTTTAAATCCTTTTTTTCCTTTTGGATCATTATAAAATAGAGATGATATTTCCTGGCTTTCACTTATGGCCACTGGTCAGCTTTGTACCCAACCAAAAGGTGATGAAGTTCTGATGAAAATTTATCAACATGAAATGTAGGGTCTCCATCAGAAACATCGACTCTATTCCTTTCCATAAATGCTACCTGACCTGCTAAATTTCTCCAGCATATTTTTTTTATTAGTCTCGATTTCCAGAATCAGCAGAATCTCGTGCTTACGTTAACTCTGTTTCTTTCTCCACAGATGCTGCCTTCCCTGCTGAGTGTTCCAGCATGTTTTTTGTTTTATTTCTAATCCACCCCAATTTCTTCCCCTCACTTATCAATTCAAACAAGTTTTTTTTTAATTTTCTGCTAATAATCTGGAAAACATGACCAACTTCTTTGAAAGTTATTTTTTTAGATCTAAAGTGATTTTTTGTTAGAATTGATGGTGAATGTTTACTTGCACTGGAATGGATAGCCGTAAGCTTTTACTGCTGCATTTAGTGTGAGGAGGACCGAGGGGTTAGTCCAGGTAGCAGCCTGAATTAACCAAATCTTACTGTGGAGTTGTTCATAATCTGCAACAATTGTCACTCTAAACTGGCTAAGCAGTTCAAAATGATTGAAAGCAGAAATTTGCAGCACCAAAGACGACAATCTGGCCCATTGTGTCTATGCTGGAAAAACATAAATACTAAATTAATCCCATATCTCTTGATCCTCAATCCTGCAGATTATGGGTCTTCAAGTGCGTACACAGTACTTTACAAATGCACTCGAGGAAGTCTCCGCACCAGCATTTCAAGCAGCAAATTCGAGACCTCCCCTCCCCACCACCACTAACTGAGGCAGATTATTCCTCGTACCCTTTCGTCACTTAGTTTTTACCCAAGGCCCGTGATTACTGATCACTCTGCTAATATAATGGGTCCTTTCTGTTTACTCAGACCAAACATCTCACTTCTCAATTATATCTTCTTTGGCAACACCATCATCTATTTGCATCCTCTCCAAAGCTCATATTTTCTTCAATCCACAAGATGAATAATTGCAAAGATTCAGTCCACTACTACACGCAGCATACAATGCACTGTACCACAATAATATTGATCTGCAAACTTACAGTTGGAAACAAAAGTCAAATGCTAATCATTTGTCGATGTGAATGGACTGGTTGGATAGGTTTCTTCAAGTTAACTCCTGATGAGCAGGCAGAGAATCTCAGACAAGCCTACCTGAGTTTATTTCATACACCTCCGGGTAATGATTATAAGAACAGACTTGATGGTGTATCAAAAGCTGATGCTCTGTGTGACCTCAGCCAGGATGCATGATATGGAACATGGATACCTATAAGGAAAAAAAGTCATTATTGTTAAAAAATGAAATTAAAAGTAATTTTAAAGTTCTATGTCACTAATCATTCCAATATTTGTTTTACTGCACCTTGAATTCAATTAGTGTATGAAATGTTTCAATTATAGCTGGAGGAAATGTTATTAAGGATCATAATTTCAATTAAAGGCAAGTAATTATTTTTATCTTTTGATGACCAGTAGCCACTGTATGGAGTGAAATAAATTTTAAAGTCACTGGTATAAGGACACCTAGTTCAAACAAACACAGAATCACAAACTTATTCACAAGAAAGTAACATGCACAGCTGGAGGAACTTGATCTAAAAGGTTGACAATTCCTAATTCTGCTCCTATATCTTATGGTCATATGATCTAAGTGGTTCAGCGGAACTTGCTAACTGAAACTTCAGTGGAGTTTTTTTAAACTCAATGTAATTTCCTCTGTTTGTTGTGGTATATATCAATGGCTTACACTTAAATGCAGATGATACAAAAATTAGCCATGTGACTGATAGCAAGGAATACAGGAAAATATCAATGGACCTTCCATCTTGAACATTAACCCCGTCATCCATGCTATGTTATCTTCTTGCAACTATCATCAGGCAGGGGGTAGAGAATCCTGGAGTCACACATCAATAGGTTCAAGGGCAGCTATTTCCCTTCAGCCATTTGGTTCCTTAACCAGCCTGCAGAACCCTAATCCCTGCCTCAGTATGTCAACACCATGACCACTTTGCATGACATTGGTCTTTTTGTTTCTGTTCTAATTGTGCACTTTTGTGTAAAATATGTTGTATAGTTTATTTTTTTCCTTGTGAATGTTGTATCTGATGCAGTACTTCAGTGATGCTACTGCAAGTTTTACGTTGCACTTGCGCATATGTGTACTTGTGCAAATAACAATAAACTTAACTTTGACTTTGGAGTGATTAGCAAACAAAATTGTGGCAGATTGCAATTGAATTCAGAAATGTCAAATGCAATGCAATTAGGAACAATAAACAAGGCAAGAAAATACATAAGTAGTGAGATACTGAGATCTATTGAAGAACAGAGGGATATTGATTTGTCTGTGTGAACACAGATTTTCAAATGTAACAAAGCAAGTAGATGGAACAGTTGAGAAGATACAAGGCACATTTGGCTTTAATGGCTCAGCTACAGAACCTAAGAATGGGAAGTTATACCATAACTGTATAAAACACCTAGTGCAACATAGAATCATGGGATTTTAAAATCACACAGCACAGAACTGGGCTCTCTTGACCCACCTGATCCACCCAAACTGTGATGCCTATCTATGTTAATTCCTTTGACTACATTAGTCCTATGTTTCTCAACAACTTTCCTATTCAAGTAGTTGTCTAATCACCTTTCAAGCATTATTGCGTCTGCCTCCGTTACCTCCTCTGGCAGCTCATTCCAGGTAGGCACCAAGCTCTGTGTGAAAATTTTCCAACTCAGATCTTTGCTAAACGTTTTGCTCACCTTAAACCTTTGGTCTCTAGTCTTAGACTCCACTATTCTGAGAAAAAGACAGACTTTCATCCTATCAATGTTTCCCAGAGTTTTTTAAACTTCTGTAAGGTCCCTCTCAGTTTCCAATGTTGCAGTGAGAATAAACCCACCTGTCTTCTAACACTGTTTCAAGCAAAATCTTTTGATAATATTAGCAATGTGAATAAGGAAAATTTACTCTGAACGTCCCATGGCTTGTTGGGTTTATAGAAAGGTAAGATTGGCTGAGTTGGAGTTGCGTTATTATGAACAGAAGAGGTTGAAAGGTTTAATTGATATAATTAATATAAGTATATTAAATAATGTAGTATTTACATAGGATGCTTAAGAAAGATCAATTATATTCAAGAGACAGGACATCAAATGTTGGGGGTAGGGTTTCATACAAATTTAAAGTAAAAGCAAAAACACAGGAGAATTTTCACTGAAAATTTTTGATGTTACATTTAGTCATTACCAGATAGCTTTATCACTAATAAATTATCTGCTCAGTCTTGCTTATTAACTCTGATGACCATGATATTTATGTTTATACAAAACTTCATGATTGAATAAAACTATCCAATAGGTCAAAAAATCTAACTATCCAGCATACATGGAAATCTTGGAAAAATCAGCACAAATAAAAAGGACAATGTGTAGCATACAGCACCTTTGTAATAATCCAAATGACTTTGTCTTAAAGGTCAGAATTTATTATCCATTACTTACATCCAGTTTTTTGCAGAACTTAAATACACATCAACATTCTAAGCAAACTCATCACCAAAATCCAGACACAGAGTTAATACCTCTCTCTACAACTAGATCCTCGACTTTCTGACCCAACAGACTGCAATCAGTAAAAATAGTAGGAACACCGCCACCAGAATTATTCTAAACATTGGTACTCCACAATGTTGGATCATCAACCCCTTAGTCTACTTCCTATACACACATGGCTGTGTGACCAGCGTCTGCTCTAACTCCATTTAGAAGTTTACAGATGATACCACTGTAGTGGGCAACATCTCAAAAAACAATGAGTTGATGGAGATAGAAAGCTTACTGATATGGTTTCATAACAACAATCTTTCCCTCAATGTCAACAAAACCAAAGTACTGGTCATTAACTACAGAAAGGAGAGCAGTGCAAATGCTCCAGTCTACATCAATGATGTTCAGGTTGAGAGATGGCAAGAACTTCAAGTTCCTAGTCACAAATATCACCAACAGCCTGTCCTGGTCCAACCACAATGATGTTAGATTAGATTATGAGTACACGCAGTCCTCTTTTATTGTCATTTAGTAATGCATGCATTAAGAAATGATACAATGTTCCTCCAGTGTGATATCACAGAAACACAAGACAGCCCAAGACTGAAAAACTGACAAAACCACATAATTATAACATATAGTTACAACAGTGCAAGCAATACCATAATTTGATGAAGAACAGACCATGGGCACAGTAAAAAAGTCTCAAAGTCTCTCAAAAGTCTCATCATCTCACGCAGACGGTAGAAGGATGGAAACTCTCCCTGCCATGAGTTTCTAGTGCCGCAAACTTACCGATGCAGCACCCTAGAAGCACCCGACCACAGTCCGACTCTGAATCTGTCTGAAAACTTCGAGCCTCCAACCAGCCCTCTGACACCGAGCACCACCTCTGCCGAGTGCTTCGACTCCGGCCCCAGCAACAGGCAAAGCCGAGGATTTGGGGCCTTCCCCTCCGGAGATTCTTGATCGCACAGTAGCAGCGGCAGCGAACCGGGCATTTCAGAAGTTTCTCCAGATGTTCCTCTGTGCTTCTCACGTCTGTCTCCATCAAATCAGAATTGTGCACAGCATCCTACCTACAAATACGACATCATTCACCGGAGAGGCCGCGCGCACTGCGTCACGCCACCATCTTACAGACAAGGTGGCTCACCAGTGCCTCTACTTCTTCAAGAGACTAAAGAAATTCAGCCTGTTCCCATCAACTCTTAACAATCTTTAATCGATGCACTTTTTAAAGCATTTTGTCTGAATGCAGAACAGCTTTGCATAGGAACTGCTTTGGAGATGAACACAAGAATCTGCAGAGAATTGTGGACAGAGCTTAGCACATCACAGGAACGGACCTCCCCTCTATAGACTCTGCCTATCTTCTTACAGCCTCATAAAGCAGCCAGCATAATCGGAGACCACATTCTCTTTCCTCCCCTCGCCCATCAGGCAGTAGGTACAAAAGTGTAATAGCACATACTACCAGGCTCAAGGACAGCTTTTATCCCATTGTTATCAGATTTTGAATGAACTTCTTTTACGATAAGATGGACTCCTGGCCTCCCCGCCTCCCCATCAACCTTGTTGTGATCTTACTCTTATTGTTTACTTGCACTGCACATTTTCTGTAGCTGTTATGCTTTATTCTGCATTGTTATTGTTTTACCTTGTTCTACCTCAATGCACTGTGTAATGGTTTGATCAGTGTGAATAGCATGCAAGGAAAGCTGTTCACTATATCCAGGTGCAAGTGACAAAAATCAACCCATTCCAATACAGCCTCTGAATGCAATTGACATTAACAGGTGAACAATAAAACTTTAAAAAGCAGAAACAACAGGCTAAATGTGCTCTGTGTGAATTACTACCACTGACCTCTATCCACTGAACGCCACATCCAAAAGATGTTGCAACACCAATAAATCTAACAGGCCATCTGTTTTACATATGAACAAATAACACTATCCTGCATGTTTTATTTCAGAACACGTCTATGTTTTATGTTAGAAACACTAGCAGCACCGGTGAAAAGAGAAGTTTTCACAGGCACAGATGCTGCCTAGGCTGATAAGTCCTTGACTCCAAGCAGAGAGAGATCCCTTATTCCATCTTGACCATTGCCTATAACAAGTACCCATACCAATCCCATTTACCAGCACCTGGTCCATAGTCTTCAAATTGGCGCCTCAAATTCTGGTCTAAAATGCTTCTTAAATACTGTGACAGCACCTGCCTCTGCTACTGTTTAAATTTTTTTGTTTTTATTTCAGATTTCTATCACATGTTGTTTTAATCACATGGGGTTTAAATACTTCCGCTCAGGATAGTAAAGATTCATTTGTAAATTTGAAATGATTGCAACCCGCCCTCTTCTATCAAATTATAGTTTACCCCTGTCTAAGTGTTGGAAGCATAGAATGAAGGGCGAGAGGCCGTTTTCCCGCCTCCTCGTGTGCTGGTTCTTTTGGGGTGGGGGGACCTGCAGAGCTATTACCACAATCTCCCTAATTGACCAAAAATCAAGCAATTGTATCCTTTTCAGTGAAATTCTTATTGAAACACGCTCCAGAACCTGTTGCAACCACTTTATTTTGCTCTGGATAGCTACAGAGAAATAGCTCCACTAATTTATGACAAACATTTGAACTTTAAAAACATCGAACTGCCAATAATGTGATTTATGTAACGACAGTGACAACACGGTGTTCAAAAATGATAGGTGATGTCCGTAAAGTGCACTGATTGTCAGGCACGGAGTATTATCTAACTTTTGCAGGTTCGCTGTTAGATCGGAGGATCATAAGGTTTCGTCCTCTCGTTCCGCTTCCTCTTCAGGAAACTTAAAATTTCCTCAAATTCACTTTTGAGCACGAACGATACAGAAATACAGCAGTGTGATAGTTACTGGAAGTGGGACGTTCCAATACTTACGATAACCGTGGTAGGAATCATGGTCTGCGGTGAAATTAACTCGTACTTTACAAATAGTGAAGCGTCGGATCACACACAAATGTACAACGCCGTATCCCAGGGATAGCTCTAAATAGCCGTCCTTAGCAGGTTTTTATTCCCAGCATAATGCGTGTTCTATTAGAAGACAGTACCTTCAGAGAGGTTAAACACGGGCGAACAGAACGGGGAGAGAGTGGGAAATCCAGGTTCATGGACACACGATGCAACCCTTTCAGTAGCCCGACAACGCGTGAGTGAGTCAGAGAGAGAGAGAGAGAGATGTACCAGAAGAGGTTGGGAAAAATAACCAAGGTAAAGCGTACCGTTTAGCTCACTTACTCTAACCATGTGAGTGAAGGGCTGTGGATGCCCCGTGGTGTCGGTGCGTCGCTCCTCTCGCTCTCCTCAGACCTCACTCCCAGTTTATTGCGGGGGCTCAGTGCTGGCAGTCAGCAGCTGTCCCGGCCTCCATTCCTATTGATTAATTCCGATCAACACGAAATACTGGCCCTGGGCGAACAACACAAAGACGCTGACTTACTTTCCTTCCTTCCTTCTTTCTATTGGCTGTTTGAAAATGTTGCCAACAGCCAAGGGCGTAAAGTTTAACGAGAGCTCTCCCAATTCTACTTTAAACTATTGTTTTTGTTCTCACCTTCACATTCTTTCCAATATCACCCCTTAATTACTTTCTTTTTCCATCACCTGCTCTTTCAGTCCTGTTACCCCTCTCTCCCTTCCTCCCTGGTCCTGCTTTCTCCTTTTCTTGTATTTATTCTTACTCAAGGTCTCCCTGTTATTATTCTCATAACACTTGTACAACCCTTGCTTGCTCTCATATTCAAGGTAATTTGAAACTTTGCAGGAGTTAACTTAAGAGAAGGCTCATAGCTCTTAAAAGACATCAGTGGCCCTTCCCTGCTCTGGCTTTTGCCACCTGGCAACACAAAGGCAGCAGGTGTACCTTTCATTCCCTCACTCCATCCTGATTTGGAACTGAACTGCTGTTTTCTTACTGACTCTGGATCAGACTCCTAAAGGTTTATACCTAATAACAGTGTGTACACATTCACCAATAGGACTGCCTTAGAACAGAAGAAGACAATAGACTGCAACCATGGCACGAAATGTGTGACACCCTTGATGCAAGGGTTAACAAATAAAAATTCTTAGCCACTCTGCCTCTGAAACCATACCTTCCAGAAGTAGTCACTAATATTAGGAAACTTCATTATACATAAGATTCTGCCTTTAGTTAACTCCAAAGGTATGTTACTAATTTGTGCACTGTTGAAATTTTATCTCTGTTGGAGCAATTATGACTAAATCCCTGGAAAAGAAATACTAGTATTTCTTAACTTGCATGTTTTGAAGAAGAAAAACGTTGTATTCTTAACTTGCATGTTTTGAAGAAGAAAAATGTTTCTATGAAAACTGCATCTTTGACATGTGTGAGCTGCTTTAATTGTATCTGTCTTTTGAGAGCAGCGAGGCTAGTTTTAGCAACTCCTTAACCCGAAAGCATTCCATGGATTTGACTGCATGCCTTGTAAGGGCATAATTAGCAAATCATTAATCTTGCTTTTTTTAAAATCTGATTTTGTGACAACATTCTGAAAATGAAACCAGGTTTCAAAAAAATGATTCTTATACAATTATAAATAATGAACTGTTGATTGACATCTGTACAGTTGGAGAACAGGCCAGTTTCACCACAAAAGCTCTTCACACTCAAAGCCTTTCGCATGAATCATACCTGCTTTAGATGCCCAGTCTGCCCCTGTTGCTGTTAATCTTTGAAGTAGTCCTCAAGGTTCTAATAGTTAAGCCAAATTCAGCATACTAACACATCAATTCACTCACAACAAGCTCTAAAATGCTTAGGAAAAGTTTTGGAGTGACACTGAGAAAGAAATATCATGCAACATATACAGTATATCTCCTGTATATCATTGGACGCTGTTGCTTAGAAACACATAAACAGTCTCAAGTTTTATGACAGAGCCTAAATATGGTATGATGACAGGTAAGATACAATTTAAAATATTAATAAGTGATTTCAGAATCAGAATCAGGTTTAATATCACTGGCATGTGTTGTGAAATTTTGTGTCTTTGTGGCAGCAGTACAATGCAATAGATTATAATAGAAAAAAGTCAATTTCAGTAAGTGTATATATAACTATATATATTAAATTATTGATTTAAATAAGTAGTGAGGTAGTGTTCAATGTCCATTCAGAAATCGGATGGCAGAGGGGAAGAAGCTGTTCCTGAATTGCTGAGTGTGTGCCTTCAAGCTTCTGTGCCTCCTTCCTGACAGTAACAATAAGAAGAGGGCGTGTCCTGGGTGATGGGGGTCTTTAATAATGGATGCACCTTTTTCAAGCATTGCTCCTTGCACCTTTTTAAAAAGAAAAGCATCAAATTGTAAATACAACATTTTAAATACAGTACTCCAAAGTTAAATACTAAAGACTATCCAGATATTTAAACAATGTGGACAAAATCATGGGTGGCTCCATTAGTATTTGCAGAGGACATGAAAATTGGTCGAATTATGGATAGTGAGGAGGTTATTAAAAAGACCAAGAGCTGGTTGGGAAGGTTTAAACTAATTTGGCAGGGGGTTGAGAACCAGAGTGATACTGCTGAAGATGGGGTAGTTGGTTTACAAACAGAGACAGTGAGTAGTGAGACTGCAAGCAAGGAAAAGCTGATGATACAGCGAAATTGCAGTCAACAGGATGAGTTGCAATGTAAAGGAAGACAAAATCAAAAAGTGTCAGCACAGGACTGAAGATGTTAATTTGAATGCGTGCAGTATATAGAACAAGGAAATGAAATTGTGGCACAGTTACAGATTGGCAATGAAGATGTTGTAGGCATCACTTAATCATGGCTGAAAGAAAATTATAGCTGGGAGCTTAATGCCCAAGGATACACATTGTAATGAAAGGACAGGCAGGAAGCAAGTGAGAGAGACTTGGCTCTGTTGCTAAGAAATGAAATCAAATCATTAGAAAGAGGTGACATAGGATCAGAATGTGTTGAATCATTGTGGGTAGAGCTAAGGAACTGCAAGGTTAAAAAGACCCTGATGGGAGATATATCCAGACCCGCAAAAAGTAGTAAAGATGTAGTCTACAAATTACAAAGAAAGATAGAAAATGTGTACCAAAAGAGCAATGTTACGATAGTCATGGGGGATTTCAATATGCAGGTAGATTGGGAAAGTCAGGTTGGTGCTGGATCCCAAGTGGGGGAATTTGTAGAATGTCTATGAGATGGCTTTTTAGAGCAACTCATGGGATCACACTAGAGGATAGGTTATTCTGGATTGGGTGTTGTGCAATGACCTAGAATTGATTAGAGAGCTTAAGGTAAAGGAACCCTTAGGGACCAGTGATCATAATATGAGCAAATTCACCCTGCAATTTGAGAGGGAGAAGCTGAAGTCAGATGTGTCAGTATTACAAGGGAGTAACAGGAATTACAGAGCTATGAGAGAGGAGCTGGCCAAAATTGATTGGAAAGAAGCACTACTGAGGATGATGGCAGAGCAACAGTGGCTGGACTTTGTGGGAGCAATTCAGAAGGTTCAGGAAATATACATACCAAAGAAGAAATATTCTAAAGGCAGGATGTTACAATTGTGGCTGACTAGAGAAGTCAAAGTCACATAAAAGCCAAATAGAAGGCATATAATAGAACAAAAGTTAGTGGAAAGTTACAGATATGAGAAGCTTTTAAACACTAATGGAGGCCAACTAAAAAGTCATAAAGAAGAAAAAGATGGAATATAAAGATAAGCTAGCTAAAATATTAAAGAGGATACCAGAAGTTTCTTCAGATACAGTATATAAAGTGTAAAAGAGGCACGTGTAGATATCGGACCACTGGAAAATGATACTGGAGAGGGGGACAAGGAAATGGCGGATGAACTGAATAAGTATTTTGCATCGGTCTTCACTGTGGGATACATTTGCAAGATGCTGGAAGTTTGAAAGTGTTGAGGGACAGAAGTGTGTGAAGTTGCCATTAATAGGGAGAAGGTTCTTGAAAAATTGAAAGGTCTGAATGCAGATGTGTCAGTTGGACCAGATGATATACACACTAGGGTTCTAAAAGAGGTGGCTGAAGAGATTTTAGAGGCATTAGTAATGATCTTTTAAAAATGACTAGATCCTGGAATGATTCTGGGAGACTGGAAAATCTCCCAGAGAAGCAGAAGAAAGGAAGTTACAGGCCAGTTAATCTGACCTCACTGTTTGGGAAAATGTTGGAGTCAATTGTTAAGTATGTGGTTTCAGGGTACTTGGAGGCACATAATAAAATAGGCCATAGTCAGTTAAGGGCCTATGGCATAATAGGGAAAATACTAGCATGGATAGGGCATTGGTTTATTGGCAGGAAACAAACAGTAGGAATAACGAGAGCCTTTTCTGGTTGGCTGCCGGTAACTAATGGTATTCCACAGGGGTCTGTGTTGTTAGGACCACTTCTTTCTTCGCTATACAGTATGTCAATAATTTGGATGATGGAATTGATAGCTTTGTGGCCAAGTTTGCAGGCGATGTGGAGAGAGGTGGAGGGGCAAGTAGTTTCAAGGAAGCAGAGAGGCTACAGAAGGACTTAGACAGATTAGGAGAATGGGAAAAGAAATGGCAGATAGAAGACAGTGTCGGGAGATGTATGGTCATGCACTTTGGTAGAAGTAATAAAAGTGTCGACTATTTTTAAATGGAGAGTTAATTCAAAAATCTGAGGTACAGAGGGACTTGGTAGTCCATGTGAAGGATTCTCTAAAGATTAATTTGGAGTTTGAGTCAGTGATGAGGAAGACAAATGTGATGTTAGTATTCATTTCAAGAGGACAAAATATAAAAGTAAATTTGTAATGTTGAGGCTGTATAAAGCACTGCTGAGGCCTCACGTGGGGTATTGAAAGCAGTTTTGGGCCACTTATGTAAGAAAGAATGTGCTGATGTTGGAAAGGGTTCAAAGGAGGTTCACAAAAGTGATTCTGGGATTGAAAGGCTTGTCATATGAGGAGTGTTTGATGGCTCTGTGCATCTACTCACTAGAATTCATAAGAATGACAGGTGACCTCATTGAACCCATCGAATGTTGAAAGGTCTTAATCAAGTGGATGTGGAGAAGATGTTTCCTATGGTGGGGGAGTCTAACACTAGAGGACATAGCCTCAGAATAGAGGGATGTCCTTTTAGAACAAAGAACAGGAGGAAACAAGAGAAAATCTGCAGATGCTGGAAATCAAAGTAATACACACAAAATGCTGGAGGAACTCAGCAGGCCAGGCAGCATCTATGGAGAAGAGTAAACAGTCGAAGTTCTAGGCCAAGACCCTTCATCAGCTCTGGGAAAAAAAAGATCAGAAATCAGAGTAAGAAGGTGGGGGGAGGGAAGGAAGAAGTACATGGTAGTAGGTGATAGGTGAAACTGGGAGAGGCAGGGGGTAAAGTAAAGAGCTGAGAAGTTGATTGGTGAAAGAGATAAAGGACTGGAGAAAGGGCAATCTGATAGGAGAGGACAGAAAGCCATGGGAAAAAAGTGAAGGGAGAGAAGCATCAGAGGGAGATGATGGGCAGGTAAAGAAGTAAGGTGAGAGAGGGAAATGGGAATGGGGAATTGTGAAGGAAAGAGGGTGGCAGTTAATGGAAGTTTGAGAAATCGATGTTCATTCATCAGGTTGGCGGCTACCCAGACAGAATATAAGGTGTTGCTCCTCCAATTTGAGTGTGGCCTCTTCACAGCAGTAGAGGAGTGGAAAGGGAAGTAGAATTGAAATAGATGGTCACTGAGCCATCACATTTTTTTTTTATCTGGTGGACAGAGCATAGGTGCTTGGCAATGCGAAGATGAGGAATTTCTTTAGTCAGAGAGTGGTGTGTATGTGGAATTCATTGCCACAGATGGCTGTGCAGGTCAGATCATTGGGCATATTTAAGGCTGAGGTTGATAAATTCTTGATTAGTCAGGGTGTGAAGGCATACGCGGAGAAAGCAGGAGACTGGGGCTGAGAAGGAAAATGGATTGGCCATGATGATATGCCTGAGCAGACTGTATGGGCCAAATGGCCTAATTCTGCTCCTATTTCTTTTGGTCTTATGCTTATATCCTTTTAACTTAGATGATCATATATTGGCCATTATTGTCTCCTTATACTTCATATCTGTTGTCATTCACTCCATATTACAGTGTCTTATAATGAATCCTCCCTTGTTCACATATATATAATATAGGGTTAGAAAGTGTTTAATATTTCCTATACCATTTATTTGCATCTTTGTGTCTAGTTGGGCAATTTGAACTTCCATTATCTTTTATCTTGACCTATATGGGTTCTGATTTTGTCTAAAATTTATCTCAACTTTATAAAATCCTCATGAAAAGACAGAATACTCATCCTAATTTTCAGCAATCCCTAGCAACACACACAAAATGCTGGAGGAACTTGGCAGGTCAGGCAGTATCTATGGAAATGAATAAACAAACAATCAACTTTTCAAACTGAGACCCTTCATCAGCAATCCCTACTATGTCTGGTTCTCCCAAAGTATGACTCCCTCCCACTTCCAGAAATGCAAATTGTGTGCTTTGTTACACATTCAACTTAACTCATTTTTTGTAGAAATTCCTCAGTTTCTTGTTAAGTATTTTAAAGCCCCCTCTTCCACAATGCTAGTTGCTCCTTTACTGTCAATTTTCTCACTCATTTAGGATGGCTTTCTCTCTAATAGGGGCAATAGTCTTCCACAATAATTTCTGTGGTAAAGCATTCCATGATTCCTGGAGAAATTTCTTCAAAAGACAAGGGCATCACCAAAGCCTCCTACTTGGTCCTAGTAATGTTTAAATTCATGGCTTTACAGCCTTATCAAAAATTTTAAATCCTAAATCTCCCCCCAGACCTGTAAGTTTCATATCAATCCTTAATTTCAACACAGGAAAGAAGCAGAAGGGGAATTCCTCAGAAGGAACGAAAAAGAAAAAAAAGTCAAAAGCAACCAACCTCATTAACATTGATGTCGAGGTAGAAGCAGGGAGGTTCCTTCTACTATTGCTCTCCTGCCAATCACCTCCCTGCTTCCCCTCCCCCACCCCTTTGTCTTAAAAATTACTGTTTTTTCAACTACCAGCATTCTTCAAACTCTCCCCAAAGTTCTTCCTTCAGTCCTGACAAAGGGTTTCGGCCCGAAACGTCGACTAATCTTTTCAACCGATCCTGACTGACCTGCTGAGTTCCTCCAGGCATTGTGAGTGTTCTTCAGCGAACCAGAAGGTTGAGAAATGGACTACCCATCAAGTATTGCATGTAGGGATGTGAGCAGGTGGTAGCAAAGTCTTCCTCTCACAAGAGACATTTCAGAGGCCTTCTTAAGTTAGATATATATGACTGTGGGAAGGCAAGGAACCTAGAACATCTTAAGTACCACACCAAACTAAGATTTTGAAGTAACAAGAGGCATTAAGTATTACAAAATCTATCCTTGCTCAATTATTTATTTTCAGTAAAACCCTCCCCACTATGCAATACTCCTCTTAAAACAATCATGTTTAGCAAATTGATAAATTAGTTAGTTTATTATTGTCATATGTACCGAGGTACAGTTTAAAACAGTTGTTTTGATTGCAAGCCATCCATACAGATCATTTCATTGAGGTAGTACAAGGGAAAACAATAACATATTGAAGAAGCATTTCAGTTACAGAGAAAATAATAAAGTGCAAAGTCATAACAAGGTAGATTGTGAGGTCAACATGTTTGATCTTGAGGAAGTCAAGATACACTTAAAACTTTGCTGTTACAACTCAAGGGCTGCCAACCCATTCAATCTGACTGGTTGTCCCCAGGCTAACAGGTAACTGCCCACCAGGATCAAATATATAATTGATTTGTCCTTGAATAAGTGAAATAATCATCCCCAGCGAAAGCTGTTTTTGCAAGGTGCTGGAAAATAATTATTAAGATTGAAGAAATTCAATGCACTCAGTCACAAGACTGGTCAGGAGAAAATGCATTTTTTCCATTACAATGATAATTAGTAGCTTATCTTTCATAGGATGTAATTCTGTCGTAGAATAAGATACAAGATATTTTCTGAAGTCTCATGAAAGAGCTCATGACACCTGCACCGAATGTGGTGCTTCATTTCACACCTAGAGATCCTGACTGAAAGGATTTAATTATACAGATGTATTGTTTATGCTGGCAGGCAATATGTTAGGATTGATGTCAGCAAGATTAGAGTCACTGTGTTATGTGAGTTCCCTGCAGTTACAAACACGAGTCCTTCTTTCTTTTGCAGCAGATGCTTCCCTTGTCATTTTCCAATTTATTCTAATCTTCTGAACATCCTTGCCGCTTGACTTAAGTTAGTTGAAGAATTGAACAGCCTGGCACTTTTTGCACTATACAGTACAGGACAATGGTTAAAAGCATTTGTCCGAAGTAAACACGATCTTAACCTTAGGCACATGTTCCATAACCATTCAAAGCTCAAAGTAAATTTATTATTTAAGTCAGTGTACGTCACCATATACTACCCTGATTCTTTACAAGATGCATTAGAATGGCCAAGATGACTCAGTCAAACTTTGCTCAGTTCCTTCCTTCTGATAACATTACTGGAATCAAAACTCTGCAGAGCTGAAATTACACATGTGCAATTATGGCCATTGATTATTGTGCTGTTATTGAATTTATCCACTCTCCGCTTCAGCAAAGTCAAGAGCATGGTTGACAAGGCCAGCACTGTCACAAAATTGATAGACTAAATGCCACTTTCAGCACTGTACTCTGCTGTGAACCTGGTTAAATGGCTTTGAGAGAATTTTGCAATTGAAATGTAGTAGATATAGCCCAGTTCATCACAGTAAAACTCTCCACACCACTGAGCACATCCACATGAAATCCTGTTGCAGGAAAACAGTATTCATCATCAGGGACCCCCACCACACAGGCCATGCTCCCTTCTTGCTGCTGCCATCAGGGAGAAGCTACAGGAGCCTCAGGACTCACACCACCAGTTTCAGAAACAGTTATTAATCCTCAACCATCAGGTTCTTAAAGCAAAGGAAATAACTTCACTCAACATTGAAATGTTCCCACAACCCGTGGACTCACTTTCAAGGACTCTTCATTTTATGTTCTGTTAATTGCTTGCTTATTTATTTATTATTATTATTATTACTTATTTATTTTTGTATTTGCACAGTTTGTTGCCTTTTGCACACTGGTTGAATGCCCAATTTAGTGTGGCCTTTCATTATTTATTGAGTATACGCACAAGAAAATGAATCTCAGGGTTGCAGATGGTGACATCTATGTACTTTGATAATAAATTTACTTTGACTTTGACTTTATTGGGCTTATCACGCAAAGGCTGGAATGCAAAATGTTGGCACTTGTGTATAGCTAGGTAGAGCCTTGACGGACCCTGTCTGGGTACAGCAAGCAATTCTGCATATAGCTCCTCAGAAAGAAAATTTGACTATCGTGGAAGTGTATCCCAGATTTACCAAAATGATATCTGATCTAGAAAGATAAATTATAAACATTAATTATATAGACCAAATTTATATTTTGTTGAGAGAAAATAGAGGGGAAACTAATTTGGGTGCTTAAGGTAATGATTGCTTCTGATAGCGTAGAGAAAATAAAGGCATTTCCCTTGATAGGGCAGTCCCAAACAAGACTGGCAATTAAGGGTTAAAGAATCAGGCTGCACTGAAGGAGTTATATAAGGTTAGTCATGATCTACTCAAGAGTTTAATTGCTTTACTCAGTTTCAATTATCTGTCTGGTTTTTCAGCATGTAACAATTCTTTAACTGAAAGACAAGTAACAATTACAGAATATGCAGTTAACAGATCAATAACTATAAGATATGGTTGACACACAGCTATTATTTTAGGGTTCTAAACTCACATTGTTAATGAGGTGTAAACTACTTGGGAAGCCACTACTATAATTGCTGTGCAGAGCAAAATCACATGTCTGGTGACCAACCAAGTTTTGTAAATCTGGTTCTATGGAAAAAGGTGGGGATGATTAAAAACAAAACTGGCTGGGAAGACTAAACAGAAAATGCTGGAAGCACTCAGCAGGTCAGGTGCAATGTTCAAGATATAATCCTTCATATGAATATTTAATGACAATTAGGTTTATTAATAGTTTGGAAACTGGTAAAGATCTATCTAGAATCCAGTTTATGAATAGTTTGAAAACAATTTGTAGAAACACAAGTGTATTCTAGATAAGCATATCTGGCATCAATGTCAAAAATCTTCCTCATAATTCCCCCACAAAATTTCAGGGCATAATCTTCAATCACTCGGTTCAAGAGCTAAAAGTCTTAAGGAGTTGTAACATATATTTTGTAATGTATAAATTATTAAAGCATTGTAAACAATAGCAAATTTCTCGCAGAATGAATCTCAAAACTGCCAAGTTATTCTGTAGTTATTTCCTCCAACCTTCTTTACATAACTTATAGTTAATGGTCTGCAATGGAAATTTGCATTATTTCACAACTTTCCCGATGGTTCTATATTGTAAGGCATTTGAAATGTGCTTGTAGTTGGAATGTAGTCAAATGCAGCAGAAATCTTACAGTGGGGAATGTACAGACAGAAAATCAGTGAGATAAATTATGATCTCTCTCTCTTTGATCATGTTAATTTGGAGAATACACTCAATGGACACTTTATTAGATACCTGCTGTACCTAATAAAGTGACTACTTAGTGTATGTTTGTGATCTTTAGCTGCTGTAGCTCATTTACTTCAATGTTCGATGTGCTGTGCTTTCAGAAATGCTCCTCTGCACACCACTGTTGTTGCACGTGGTTATTTGTGGTTATTTGAGTTGTTGCCTTCCTGTCATCTTGAACAACTGACCATTTTCCTCTGACCTCTCTCATAAACAAAGGCATTTTTGCACAAAAAGCTGCTGCCCACTTGATGTTTTCTGGGGGGTTTTTTTGCACCATTCTCTGTAAACTAGAGACCATTATGCATGAAAATCCCAGGAGATCAGTTGTTTCTGAGCTACACAAACCACCTTGTCTGGCACCTGCAATCATTCCACAGTCAAAGTCACTTAGATTACATTTCTTTCCCTTTATAATGCTTGGTCTGAAAAACAACTGAACTTCTTGACCATGTCTACATGCTTTTATGCATTGAGTTGCTGCCAGATGATTGGCTGATTAAATATTTGCCATTACAAACTGGTGTAGAGGTGTATCTGATAAAGAGCGCACTGACTGTAGAATCTGATGCTAGAAATCAGGACAACTCCTCCATTCTTCAAATAGAGTCTGAGTTCTCTTCTGCAGATCTGAAAAGGCATACCTATGTTGTGAGAAACACCACCTCCAACCATACACCCATCTAATCTGGACCCAGATCTCTAATGCAGATGTTAAAACACAACCATGAATCCTAAAGTGATATTTAATACTTCCTTTTCAACATCATAATCTCTTAATAGTTTCCACATTTCTTTTAAAATTGATCTTCTTTATTAGATTATGTACATGCTGACTAGTGCTGGGACAGGGTCTAATACATTAGTAAGGACAAAAGGAAGATAAGTATCAAAAAAAAATTCCATCTGAAGAGTTAACATGATATTTATGCCCAGCTCCCAACATAAGAATCAACTTTGAGCAGCAGCTTGTCATTCTTACAGGTTGCAGATATCTAGCATTAGACAGGGGAGGTGACCAGAACGTCAGGTAATCACAGACTGTCTGTGGTGCTGCTGGGCCAGTAGGACTATTACTAGTCCATGTGGTCTGCTGTGCAGAAAGCTCAACCTCAGAAATGTAAAGTTTTTATTGTGGCAGCTAAGCCACAAAATATCCTTGATGATCTGAAGGGCCCATATGCTGTGTAATGACTCCTTAAAAGTCATGTTACGCAATATCACAAAAATTTGGTCCCATTCTTCCTGTTGTCCACATGACCATAACAAGGGCCAATTCCCAATGTGTTTGTATGCCCTTGGCACAAAATTACTATGTTATTGTAATAGGAGATTTAAAATTTAAATTCTACAGAACAACTTGTAATTTCAATTTCCTTCAATATTCAACCAGAATTATTGTAGCTGAGGGCTATGCTCCACCTTTCTGCAGGCTGAGGTCAGTTGGATATTTTAGTTGTGAATAGTTAATCATCTTATTCCACTACATTTTGTCAATGAGGATCGCCTATACACTTCAGTCTCAGAACAGTCCATTCAATACTGATCTTTTTATTGAGTAAGCACAGTGGCAAAATGGTTAGCACAACACTTTACATTGCCAGCGAGCCAGGTTCAATTCCCACCACTGTCTGTAAGGAGTTTATACGTTCTCCCCATGACCACGTGGGTTTACCATGTGCTCCGGTTTCCTCCCAATCGGTCTTTAATTGGACTTTGTAAATTGTCATGTGATTAGGCCAAGGTTAAACTGGGCCTTGCTGAGCAGTGCAGCTTGAAGGCGAGAAGGATCTGTTCCATACTGTATCTCAACCAATAAATACTTTTCCAGAACATTAGCCACTTAGGGAAATCAGTGAGAAGATTGTTTGCATTCATTTTTGGGGCAGAGGAGAATTAAGTACAGTCTCTGGAAAACAAAATTGATGACTGCAGTACCAGAGAGACATCGGGGAATGCTGTGTACTTGGCTTCACCATTCTCTGCAAAGGCAGGACAGCTCAGTCTTTTAAAGGCAGAGGAGGTGGAGTATGCTTCATGACTAACTCAACATGATTCTGTCTCACTCCTGCTGAACCGACCTGGAACATCTAGCAATCTAGTGTCATCCATTTTCTCTGCCGAGGGAGTTCCCACCATTTTCCAGGTAGCGGTGTACATTACACCTCAGGCGAACGTCAGGAAAGCTTTGAACGAGCTGAGCACTGTAATCAGCAGTCCTGAAATAGCATAATGCCTTCCCTGTCATTATGGGGGTTTTCAACTAGTCGAGCTTGAAGAAGTCTCTGAACAACTGCCACTAACATATCTCCTGTGGAACCAGAGGAGCCAACACACTTGACCACTTTTATACCACCAAGAAGAACACTGACTGTGCTGTCTCATGCCCACACTTTGGAAAGTCCGATCACCTGACAGCCCTTCTATTCCTGGCATATAGGCACAGACTAAAGACAGCCCCACCAATGGTGAGGACCAAGTAGGAATGCTCAGGGGAGGTGGAGGAGCGCTTACACAACTGCTTTGAGACAGTGGACTGAACAATATTCAGGGACTCATCTTCAAATCTGAATGAATATGCCACAGTTGTCACCAACCTCATCAAGACCCATGTGGATGAGTGTTTGTCTTTAAGAACATATTGGACATACCCAAACCAAAAGCCATGGATGAACCCAGAGATTCCTAGTCTGCTGAGGCTGTAGCATTCTAGACTGGTGATCCAGAAATATACAAGAACTCCAGGTATGACCTATGGAAGGTATGTGAAGGGCAAGAAAACAATTCCTATTGAAGATAGAGATGGAATCCGAGGCACATCGGGTATGGCAGGGTCTGTAGGCCATTACTTCCTACAAAGTGAAACCCAATAGCATGAATGGCCATGATGCTTCACTCCCAGATGAGCTCAATGCCTTTTATGTAGTCCTTGAAAGAGAAAAAAAACTACACCTGTGCGAATCCCTGCATCTTCTGGTGACCCAGTGATCTCTGTCTCAGAGGCTGACATCAGAACATCTTTCAAGGCATCAGGCCCTAATGAGAATGCATTGAAAACCTATGCCAACCAACTGGTGGATTGGTTCAAGGACATCTTCAATTTTAAAATTATTATGTATTGCAATGTATTGCTGCTGCAAAACAAAAAAATCACAACATACTGTATGCCTGTGTTATTAATCCTGATTCTGAAGTTCATACTCAACAATAGTGAAAGAACCTTCCTGTGAAGTCTTCACCACTTCATACAATAGATCATAACCAATTCCTATCATATTGGTCCTTCCTTTCCCTTGATTTCAAATTTGTCTTCATATTTAACCAATTTCATCTAATTAACATGGAAAAGTAATGCTGCTGGGGAAAGACAACCTCCAAATTTTAAATCCTAGGGCTGAATTACAGAATGATTCTGTAGAGAAGATGGCAAACCAGAGTGGAACTCAAATCCGCCAGGTTTCTAATTTTTCAAATTGTCCCACAAGATACATCTAGCAGGCCTGCTGCCAAGTACTGCAGCAATCCATGTTCATTTATGATCTTGTATTCTCTCTGTGAGCATATGCATTTCCTCTAGGTGATCTGGTTTCCTGCAGGTTGAATGGCTACTATAAATTGCATCTAGTGCAAGTGGATGGTAGAATTGGGAAGTTGATGGGAAATGGGGAAAATAAAAATATCTGTAATTAGTGTAGTATTAGGATAAATGGGTGCTGAATGGTCAGTTCAGACCCATTGGGCTAAAGTGTTTGCTTCTGTATCCTGCAACTCCATGACTAATTACACTATAGTGGACTTCAGAAAACTTCTTTCATATTAAGAATTAATTATGAAGAGCAACTGGAGGTCAATCCCTGGCTCCCAAGCAAATTCTACTGAAAGTGATCAGTAAGTATTATGGGATTTTTATCTTATAAAAGCATGTGTAGCATCCTTTTATTACAAATAAAAGACTCTCTGCAAGTTAAAATGAGGAGCAATTAATAAATTATCTTTACAAAATTACTCAAAACAGATGAGGAGAATAATCCCATGACCCCCCCCCCATCCAAAGTTTTGTCCCTTTTGTGTATTAACCAAATGTTGTATGGCATGACTAGAGAATGACAAAAGATTAGGAACAAAGTTTAGCTTCAAGGCAAATCAGTGATCAGAAACCTCATTATGCATTAACACTGCCACCTCAAAATACATAGATCACAATTTTTTGCCCATTGTGTTTTTCCACTGAAGCCTTTCCCATTGCTTCACTGAAGACGTTACTGAAACTAATCCACATTCACCATCCTCAATTATTGAACAATGAGGCTATTCACTCTAATTCAAATAATGTCCAATAATTGACTGCTATAAATCAAAATCACTAAACAATCAAGGTATTAAAGAGCAAAACACTGAAGTTGCTGGTAGTCTGACGTATCAACAGAAAACGAAGCCGTATCTGAGGAGAGGGAAATAGAACTGAAGTTTCAGATTGATGACTTTTCATCAGAACCTGAAAATGAACAGTAAATCTGTCCCAACAGTTTAAAGCAAGTCTTAAACTGGCATTAATGGAATGTTTGCATTGCTACATTGTCATTCTTACATGGAGCAGTTCAAACCACATTCCAGGAGCTACTGAAACCAGCAGCACAGGAGAATGACTGCAATTAATTGCCACTAATTTTAACTGAAAATTTAGTGAGATCATCATATTTAAACATTACATTTTCATGGTGTGGCAGGCATATTGCAACATAGTCCTCGGAAGCTTCCATTTGGACAGAAGAAACACAAGCAACTTGCAATGTTGTTTGTGATCTGATGCCACGTCAGTCCAAATTTTACAGCAGATCTGCTAACAGTAGTCCATCTATTGATTGCACTATTCAACTGTCTGTATCTAAAATAAAACAATGAATTCCAGCTGATCCAGACACGTCCTCAGACCTCCAGTGCGATTGTAAGGTTTGTGCAAATGGTTCTGCCAAAATCTGTCAGTCTGAAGCTCGTGATGCTAATGAAATGTGGGTTCTTACTGAGAGTTAACTACAATCGCATGTCGTCTTAAATTTTATCAGTCCCTTACTGGTCTCGAGATTATAATGGAGCTAGAATTGAATTGGCTAGTGTCATTGTATCCCTGTCCATAGATATTAATTTTTCATATATGTTTCCATTATTCATACCATGGCCAATCATGCATTCACCCCATTAAAGTACTCAGCATCTGTGATTAATTACTTTTTTGTCCCTGTTGTCTCTTTATGTTACTTTGTTTTATGCGTTGTCATTTTATACAGTATTTGTCAGAGTGAATATTTCATTTGCATGTCTAAGAGTGTCTAAGAATGTCACTTCATACCACTTACATACCTCAGTGTGGAAAATACTGGGGCAAATGAGCATTGTGCTGCCTTTCACCTCACAGAATGAAGTAGATCTGAAGCTCACCATTAAGTGATGACACCAAGAATCAGTGGCATGGGGATCAATGTCTTTGATTTAGTTTCTTGCTAAACTAGTAAATCAGATTTTCATATATAAAATAGTACTAAGGGAGAAATTGTCAAAAGTTTAAATTAGCTTGTGGAAAATTGATGAGAAAATCCACAAAGAACAATATAGCAAAAAGGAGGCAAAATTATCCCAGTTATAGAAATCAACCTGGTCAATGGGTGCAAAACGTTATTGCAGGTGGGCTCACTACCATGTCGTGACTGTCACTAAAGCCACTTTCAGATTCTTTAGATGTTTCCAGAAAAACATGACATAAAGATCTCCAGAAAAGGGGGAGAAGCGTGCCCCCTGTACAACCTATGTCCCAATGGCTACCTTCATCAAGCTGTGAATAGACCCTGGATAAGCAAACACCAAGTGCTACCACATTGTTGAGGTTCTATCTAACAAAAAGTATGTTGTAAAGGATGGATTACTCCATTTTGCTGCACGTTTATTTTGTGGAAATATTTGACCACAAATTAATGAAACAGCAGACTGCACGGAGTAGTCTCATGAACCAACAGGAATGAAGATGGTTGATCCTGTCAGATTATTCTCTAAACAGGTTTAGAGAGACAATAGATGAGTGCATTATTATTAAAACTTTTAACCTAGCTCCAATATCTTGCTTGACTTTTGGTGGGAAGAGCTTTCTCACTCAGATCCTTCACGAGTAATCCGAGTCTACATCTCACCACATATTGTCACTGAGGCTATTGATATCATCCATCTACCAGCAAAATGTCCATTTGCCAAAAAGATGTAGAAAGATGTGCCATGATCTTTGTTGAGGTCCGTTCTGAACAGATGTGTAACACAGAACTCTCCGTACTAGGGGTTAGTCCCAGGAACACACATTGAGACAAACAGCAATTGCTGCTGGAAGATTCTTAATTTGGTGAAAGATGCACTTTGATCTGCTGGTCTTCCAGTGCATGGTGCTGTTCATGACCAAATGTGCAGATTGCTGTAGTAAAAAGTCCTCTACTCTGTAGAATCATATAACCATGAGAGCACTCAGCCCATCACATCAGTGCTATTTGAAAAAAAAGAGTCACTCAACCTAATTCAGTCTTCCAGTTCTTGGCCTACAGCCCTGCGGGTCACAGATTTTAAATACATATCTTAGCACTACAGAGGTATGGATGAGAGTTTCTGACTCCATTGCACTCTCAAGGAATTACTTCCAACTTCTTTTTTTCATTTCCCCTTTAATTCTTTTAACAATCACTTTAAACAAGTGTTTTTTTTTTGATCCCTTTGCTCAGGGAAATAGATCCTTCCTACTTACTCAATTTAGATATGTTGAAATTTTATACATCTTGGTTAAGTCTCGTTTCAATCTGCCTTCTTACAAAGAAAACAAAATGCTACTCTATCAAATCCTTCCTCATTGCTATAATTTTCTACACCTAGAAACATTTCATAAATTTCTCTGGGTATTTTCCAGTGTAATTGTACTTTCCTGTAATTTAATACCAGAACTGTATGGATGAGGCTGTGGTCCAATTACTGTTATATTCTAGCGACATCTCTTTATGTTTGTATTTTTTGCCTCAGCTAATAAAGGAAAATATCTCTAGGCTTTTTTAACAATATTATCTACCTGGCCTGCTGCCTTTAAGGATGTATGGACATATAGTCTACAATCACCTAGCTCTTTCCTTCACACTTGGCAAAATCATCCTACTTAATATATTTTGTTTCACCTCCCCAAATGTATTATTTCACATGTCTTTGATTAAAGTCTGTCTGTCAATTTTTCTGTACAACTGACCAACCATCTATATCTTCTTAAAGTCAAAATCCTTCATCCTCCTGGCAAACATAAGGCTAGGTTCCATACCACCTGCTGACTTCTTCATTATACTTCTCATGTGGGGAAGGTTGGTGTATTATCCACATAAGTTTGCTGATCTCAGTACATGAAGACCGAGAAGCACAGCACTTTAACTGGGACACTGTGGAAGTTTTGCCTCAGGCAGACATGAAGCATGCACAATAATTTTTAGAAACATGGTTGTCTTTTGATAACTCCATAAACAAACATAGCAAAAGAAATGCCATCTACAGACCTTTAAGAGCCAAGGAAACGTGAGCCAATAGAATTCAGAGCAACTGAAGGGGTAGCCAATCTGGACGGAGGCAACCGTAAGGGAGCCTATATAAACGCGAGCACTCTCATGGAGAAACACCAACAACTGCACACTGAGGATGTCTCCTCAACTAGTGACGAAATGTCTGCAAGCTAATTGCCAAGCTCAATGAACACCACAACATCAAACACCTCAAACCAAGCTCCCAATATTCACCACCATCCTAAACGTAAGTTCTGTGTAGAAAATCCAGTGTCTAGGATCCTCTTGTCATTACACATCTAGCAGCTGGAACCTGTGCAAAACCCACTAACTGTTTAACGATAAAATTATATAGAGGAGATCTTGGTGACGTGCATATAAAATAGAAATATTGTACATTATTAGAGTGATCTGTCCTGCATTATAAATGATGGTATTTGAAGTTCTTGTATTATATAGAGTTGATTGCAGTGAAATGGAACACATCGGGACCAGTACATTTTGGGCCAATTTAGAGGCTAAACCAATTAGCCAAAGTATCATGGAAATAATTAAAAAGGTATAATAAAACCAAGTATGTATAAAATTAAATACAGAACAAATGATAACACTACCAATATTACTACAGTACCATTAAACTGTGTATTAATTCCTAATAGTTTTTGATGGAGAAATTCATCCAGTGTACACAATGAACAAAATCAGCAGGTGCACCTAGTGCAGATAATAGACTGCCTTCATACAATGACTGCATCCTTAAAATCTTCATTTTCACTATCACATTCAAGAATGATTGTCAATACCTTCAAATCCTTTGTAGTTCCTAACTTGTTGAAGTAATAAAGTTGTTCACTCACAGTAGTTTCTAGAAGCTCCAAGCCTGAATGCTTGAAAACACAATGAACAAGACAGTTCTGAATTGTCTTACTGCTTATTTTTCACCAACTATCAGTGACAAAAATCACTGCTTTTTAAACACAAACATACGCAACTGATGTTATTTAAAAACAGTTTGCTCTAAGCGCAGTGTAGGGTCTAACAGTCACACAAGTGCGCATGGCTGATGTTATTTAATGTGCGCACACTTGTGTGACCAGTAGACAGTTCGGCAACAGTCTGCTGTCCTAATTAAGCAGGATGGTGTCCCAAATAAACAAAGGGAATCCTAATCAAGAATAACTTTCTCGATTAGTTTTTACTCTTTGTATTGTCACAAATGTGGTTGCCCCAATTAACCGATAGCCCAATTAACTAGAATCCACTGTATTATAAAAAAAAATGTGTATTTTTGATATCTGTGGCATTCTTAGTATCAAGAAGTCTTCCAGGAATTTGGGAGTATATCCCATTTGCAAACAAGTGTTTCTATTAATTAAAAATGAATGGATAGGCATTTCTCTGTCTTATGTGGAAAAAAAACATCGTCCTGAAACATTGAAGTTCCCAGTTTCCTACATATTCTGATTAACCTGCTGTGTGGCCACAGCAATTTTGTTTTTTTTTAATTTTGATCCTGAAAATATGCAGTATTTCACTCATCACTTGCTTTCAATTGCCAAGCCAGATTCAACACAGCAAGCTAAAGTGCATTTAAATCCAAGGTTCACTACCTTCTTTAATAGTTTGTGCTTGAACCTGATGAAATGTTTTCTGCAAGTTCAGGTACATTACACCCACTGGCAAACTGTGTTCTAATTTTAGTTACCTCCTCAAAGAATATCAGTGGATTAGTGAGGTGTGAGCAATTGCTTCAGAATCTCCGGTTGCCTCTTTTGGTTTCTCTGCTCTTTACAGGAATACTAAAATATCACGTAAACACAAAAGCAATTTTCCACAGTTGATGTTTGTTATTCAGTACCTGATGTGGTTGTAAGTCTCCATTTAGAGCAGTGCTCAAGGTTATTTCCATACATCGAGTCGGGGAAATTTCTTAATCCTACCAGATCAAATGTAGCTGATTAATTCTCAAAATATAGATGCAGCAACTTTTGTTGTTTGACATATATCCAAAGTGAGTTTGGCAGAGTGGTCCATTAAAGCTCCAGGATGCTGAGTTCAGTCCTAATGAATGGTGCAGCCTGCAGTACGTTCTCCCTGTGGCTGCATAGGCATCATGGTTTCCTTCCACATCCCAAAGATGGGCAGATTGATAAGCAAACTGGCTGCTGTAAATGACTCCAGAATAGACAGGAGAATCAGAGTGGAGTTGACGACCATATGAGAAAGAAAAGTTTGCGGTGAAATAAATGAGGGATTGGGATTAATGAGATTGCTCTAACAGTGGGATGAATAACCTTTTTTATGCAGTGAGGAATGTGAAAGACATGTTGATCTTGAAATGAGCACTCTTAGCGTGCAAGGCGTCCTCCCAACTAATCTGGTTGTTACATTGAACATTCAGTCAAAGTTCATTCAAAACATGGTGACCATCCAGCTCAATATCTAATCTATGTTTCTTTTCATGTAAATATGCTGCTGAGATCTGGAACAAAATTCCTTCTAGACTCCTGAAAGCCACAAGAATAATTAAGATTCTGCATTGTTCTTCACCACTTAACACTGGATAACATAAATAAAAATCAATCTTACTTCACTTGGATGAATACAGTACAGTGCAGTGCAGTGGTTAAGATACTCATCTCATAATATTGAGGCCAGATGTATGGATCTAAGTTCCGTCACAGTAGCTGGGGAATTTCAATGCAGTTTATTGATTAAATTAAATTAGATAAGATCTAGATTTTAAAACCTGTGTAAGTAATGGTGATAGTGAAGCTGCTGGATTGTCATAAAAAATAATATAATTCACTCTTCTCCTGCTGGCATAGAATCGTGCCATCTTTTCCCAGCTCTGACCTATATGTGATTCTACTGCCACTGCATCATAGTTCTCCAGTAACTACCCTCTAAAATCAGTTACTTAGTTCAGGAGTATTTAAATATTATCATTGCCAGTAACATACACATACAGTGAATAAATCCTAAAAATAAAAATTATAGTTCCTGCATTATTTAGCACAGCACACCCTCACTCAATAAATAATTCCTGAGCATACACTTTCCGAGGTTTTTTTTTCCATCCTGGAGACAAACATGATATTTTTAGCATAAACAAAGGGAGCATCCAATTCTTCAGTAAACCTGAAACACAATCAGTGAAACTCTGCCTTCCATTCTTATTTTTAAAGATAAATCAGACTCGGACTTAGGTGAGCTTCACACCGTGGAAAAAAATAAATTTGATATGACTTCTCTCATATCTTTGTCCCTTTTCTTAAGTGTGAAATCCATTTGAAGTGTCGTCATTGGTCTAATGTGGAAAATACAGAAGTCTCCCACAAAACATCAATGTGATAATGAGCCAAATATCATGTTCATGTGTTAGTTCTTATAAAAGCTTTAACAACAACAATGCCTCTGCACTTCTTCAGAACAGTGGCATGGGAGTATTATGCCTATCTGTCAAAGTCCCAGTTCAATGTCCAGGTCAAAAAGCACCCATCTGAGATGATTTATCCTATCTTATTAATCCAGAAAACATCCACATAATATACAAGACATCTTTAATTTAAGATAAATGTAAAAACACAATGGACTCTGAACTGAGATTTTTACTTTTTTTCTAATTTTCAAATATTTATTTGACTCCTCTCCCCTGCAATGGTACAGGGCTGGCATTTAAAGAGGAAAATAACACAAATAACTAAGAAGTTTTACTACACAAATTTCCGCCACAAATTATGGTTACATACTCTTATAGGGAAGAAATAAACTAAAATTGGTTAGAAATGTTTATTATTTCACAAACTCACTTGTATAATTTTCTCTGATAGTTTAGTAGAGCCATTGGCGTTATCATCTCATATTAAATAACAGAGGTAACTTTGTTACAGGTACATTGCTTGTTCATATAGTAACATTGCTGATAGCAATTATATACTACTACATGGTAAATTTATATTTTATATACATTACAGTAATTCTAATTGTGTTACTCAATCATGAGAAATTGTCTCAAAAAACTGCTGACTGCTCAACTCAATGCTAGGCTAAATATGACAATGGTGAAGAGAGGCCTGTGCTTTAAATAAAACTCTCAAGTCTATCTTTCACTTCCGTCATGAATACAGCTCATTTAGGTACTCCTCAATATCTCCATGGATGGAAGAAAGGTCACCCAGACACAACATCTTCCAACAAGTAGAAGTGGGAATCACTGTGGAATTCTAGTCATTTGGGGATCTGATTTCTATGCAGAAGGTTTAATATTCCCATTCAATATTAAATTTAGAGGCAGGGCCAGTGTAGCCCAACTAAGCAGCAAATTCTGCTGCATTTACTTGTCCTTCTTGATGCAGGAGGTGCTCAACATGGCATAAATACCCCCTGGTTTTACTTCAATGAGGGAACTTCCCTGATACAAAGACTTCGTGGAGGTTCCCTCGTTATAAAGTGACCAAGAGGCATTTTTGGATTTTATTTTATCCAATAAGTACAAACACTATGAAATTAGAAAAAAATTGCTTTTTAAAACTATCTTCATCAATAAAGTTGTACATTGTCAATAAGTGTGAAGCATGCTGATTTACATTTTACTAGATTTTGCTTTCGGACTGCTGCATAGGATTTTCAAAGTGCTCATCTAGACATCTGACCCAAACCATTTACCTGTGAGATATGTTGGCCCATGATGATCTGATGGACTCAGATAAATATTAGTGCTGATGTGACTTTAAATGTGTATGCTTGGTTATTAATAGCACAATCAAGAGAAAATCGGCAGATGCTGGAAATCCAAGCAACACACACAAAATGCAGGAGGAACTTATCATATCAGGCGGCATCCATGGAAAAAAGTACAGTCAACGTTTCAGGCCAAGACCCTTTGGCAGGACTAAATTGTTTATTAGCACTTTCAATTTGTTATGCTTTATATAGACTACAAGCTGATACATTTCAGTTTCTAATGACCAAAAGAGACTAATTTTGTCGAACACCTAAAACAAACTGAGCCAAAAATTACAGTTCAAAATTAAAACCCTACAAAGAATTCAGCCAAGGCAGGGAAAATGCTGACACCAAGACATGCATTTGAATCTGGATCTTTGATTTATATTTAGAATCACAAGATCAGGTCTGCTATTGCCTGCATATAACATCAGTGCCTCCACAGTCCATATATTTGTAGAGGGTAAATGTCATTGATCAATTTATGAGAGAAGACTTTTTTCATAGCGTTATTAGCGTCAATGACATAAGACACTCTGCAATAAAGATAAGTTTGTAGTCTATCATAGTCTAACAAAGCTGAAATGGTACCTAAGAGAAGAATTTACAAAATATTTATGAGAAACTTCACAGATTCATCGAGGGAAGGAACATGGGTGTCCCATTAGCCGCATCCTACTAATCCCACCATCTGGTTTAATCGTCAGCCTCACATGAGTTACGACATCTTGCATTTTGATGGAGAAGAAATGCTGCTGGTGTGGTTTCAGCTAAAATTGAAAGAGAAAGGATTATGAAAGGAAGGGACATTCTTTCCAAGGGAAACTGATTAAACACTTTTGTGGAGATGAGGAAGAACAGGAAAATTTCTTTCACCGTGTCACTCTCTGCAAGTGGAAAGTGCTTTCATACAGAGTCAGTGAAATCACTACTTGGTCCTATATCCCTGCATTATCTCATTATCTTTCAATTTTATCATTATCCTTTACAAATTTTACACCAATAAACCAAAATGGTTAGTTAAAATATTTTACTGTTAACAATGCCCCATTAATTGAAATAATTGTATAGCAATGCTTTGATTTTACATAAATATAATGCTTTACATCATCGGCAATCAGAAGATCGGGGCTCAATTCTCAATACCCTCTGTAAGGAGCTTGCACCTTCTCCCTGTGACAATGTGGATTTCTTCACGGTGCTCCGGTTTCCCCTCATCCCTCCACACATTCCCAAAAAAACGTGCAGTTAAGTTTAGTAAGTTGTGGGCATGCTAAGTAGGCCAGAACCATGGCGACATTTGCAGGCTGCCCCCAGCATATTCTTGGATGGTGTTGGTCATTGACATAAACATCACATTTCACTGTGTGTCTTGATGTACATGTGACAAATAAAGCTAACCTTTCTTTACAAAGGAATTAATGATGTTGAGTCACATTTCAGGGAGAATTAAAAATGAGAAATTATAATTGTAGGCTTGGAACATAGACTATTCCATGTACAGTAGCTGGGGAACATGCAGGTGCCCATGGCTACTCCTTTGGTTTGGAGAAAGAGGGAGGAGCTGAAAGAGAAATTATTCAAGGGCAAGAAACAGTTCCAGAAGATAGAGGAGGGAGGTTGGGGGGGACTAGATAGGTCTATAATGTACAAAGAAACAGAGAGCTTCCTGGTGGGCAATGGAATTATATAGGGACTGGAGGTTCTTAAAGAAAATAAGGCAATCAGGGCCAGGAAACTGAAAGGGATTGGAGTAATGGAGACCATCCAAAGTATCCCAGATGGAGGTAGGAAGGGACTGAGCCAAGAGGGACAAAATAGATTCGAGGTATGTGGACACACATGCTGTAGGGCAACAGGCAGAAACAATGGGCTTCCTGGGGCAATTAGGTTTATGTGGATCTAAGGGTGGGAGGTAGAAACTAGCAGGGCACTCTCCATAAATGCTGCCTAACCTACTGAGTTCCTCTAGCTTTTTCCAGCATCTGCAGTCTCTCTTGTCCCTGAGAAATTAGAATAATATCTTAGAACACAAATAAGGAAACAGACATTAAAATTCATTGGGAGTAAACAAGCAGTAGACGAAGATGCTCAGAATGAGTGGCAAGCAGCGGCAATGTGGAAGTTCATTGTTCTGCCCCATCATCTTTCATTGGATCATAATATACCAATTAATCAATAGAGGGCACAGATTGTGGAGGACAATAAAACACCTTCCTCCACAAACAATGTACAGACATAGTAATAGGTGACTGACTGCAAATTGATTCACAAACAGTTGGAGGCAATCTCAGGAAGTAGAAACTGAGCTCAGAGATGGCAGTACATATGAAAGAGAATTCTCTTCAGCAATAAAGTCCAGGAGCAGTGACCTACCACTTAAAACAGAAATAATTCACATAACAAACCTGAACCCTAAATAATTGACTATAGCTGATGTTGTTAAAACTTGGCCTCCAGAAAGTGAACAGTGGCCTGTGGTCTGTGGTTTGCCGTAGAATTTTTCAGTCTGTGCTGTCGGCATGAAACTGTAATGGTTAAAGGAGCTGTTAATCAAAAACAGACTTTAACAATCCCTGGCACATCTGAGCTGAGTCTTGCTCTTCAAAGAAAGTGAAAGGGCATAGCCAAAGGGGAACAAATGCTAAAGTCATGTGAATTGAGCAGTTAGCGATTATAGTTTAACAAAGCAACTGAATTCTTCCTTATTCATACTGATATAGAATTAGCCAAACTGCTGACCCCAACAAAGTAAATTTATATTTTTCTAGCTCCCCCATCCACAATTATGGGAAGGAATGTTTATTTAAATATTAACCTGTTCCTTATATGAAACTAATCATTAACCACCTCAACTAACCAAATCAGCTTTACAGCCGTGAGGAAGACATAAATTTATGAAAGTCCTTAAGTGCTTACATCAAACAGAAACTTCCAAACAGAACAAACAACAGCAAAAACAATCTATTCTTATTCCTGAAAAAGATATATTTTACACAGTTTAAATAAATCAATAATGTGTTATCTCTGTCAAGGATTCTCAATATGTAAATCAGTTAAAATTTGATGAGATTCTGAAGAATTTCTACTCTTTTTGTAATAGGTAAATGAACTTTGAACCTTACGATTAGCCCATTAATGGGACATCAAAAACATTCCTACTGAGGATTGACAAAAGCAGGGCAGTGGACATTGTCTCCATTGAGTTTAGTAAGGAACTTAACAAGATCCCCCGTGGTGGCTCCTGTTCAGAGCAGAGAAATTTAGAACATTGAACAGTACAGCACTGGACTCTGTTGTAGTGCCCTAATTCTCTAGAAACGATCCTTTGGCCCACAATGTTGTGCTGAACTAATTAAATTAGTAACAAAATGCAACTAAGCTAATCTCTTCTGCCAATACAATGTCTATATCACTCCATTCTCTATAAATTCATATGCCTAACTAAGAGGCTAAATACCTCTATTATATTTCCCTCCACCACCACCTTTGTGTATGTATTCCAGGCACTCACTATTCCCTCTGTAAAAATCTTGCCCCTCACATCTCCTTTGAACTTACGAAAGAGATTCGGCGGATGCCGGAAATCTTGAGCAACGCACAAAAATTGCTGAAGGATCTCAGCAAGTCAGGCGGCATCTATGGAGAGGAATAAACAGTTGATGAGTTGGGCTGAGAGCCTGAAGGAGGTCTGTCAGCCCAAATCGTCGACTGCTTATTCCCCTCCATCAATGTTGCCTGACTTGTTGAGTTCCTCCAGCATTTTGTGAACTTACCTCCTCTCATCTGAAATGCATGCCCTCTGGTATTAGACATTTAAACATTGGGAAAAGGATACCAACTATCCACTCTATGCCTCTCATAATCTTATAAACTTATATCATATCTGCCTCAGTCTCTGCTGTCCCAGAGAAAACAACCCAAGTTTGTCTAGCCTCTCTGTATTTGCAAGTATATCCCCTCTAATCCAATCAGCATCCTTGTAAAAATCTTCTGCACCTAATATACAATGTAAAAATATACAGGAAACTAAAAATAAACAAATAGTTAATTAAATATTTTTAAAATTCACATAAATGGGGGTCTAGTCCCAAAATTAAGGGGCCATACACAATGTGCAACAAGCTCCTTTGTTCAGCAATTTACAGAGCACCTTTGATTTAATGGTAAACCCAGCAGCAGAGAAACATTCAGATCCTGGTGTAGCCTAATCTGGATTGCCGTTAAATTAAGGTATCACACTGATTTCTTCTACGTAAATGGTTTTTGAGTCTTTCGAATATTCTACCCCAAAATACAATGGAAACAATCTTTGAACAAGGTACATTCAGATAGATTCTTGATAAGGGCCCTATCACTGATCCCTGCAGTACACCACTGATCACAGCAGCCAATCAGTAAAGCATCCTTCTATTTTATGCCAATTTATATTGCAATTAGCCTAAAAAATTCAACAAATTACTGAGGCAGGATTTTGCCCTTACAGGGTCCTCGTCAACTCTTGCCTTTCAAAATGTATCTAAATCTGATCCTTTAGACATTTCTGCAATAATTTTCCTACCTCAGATGTAAAGCTCACTAATCCTATAGTTACCTGGCTTATGCTAGCTATACTGCTTAAATAAAGGAGTATTAGCTCTCCTTCATGCTTCTACCACCTTACATGTGGCCAAAAAACACACTCTAGGCTCCATCAGCAATCCAGCTATGGAGTCCTAGCACAGAAATAGGCCCTTGGGCCCACTAAGTCCATGCCGAAGCATTTTAAACTGCCTACTCCCATCGACCTGCACTGGGACCATGGCACTCCATACCCCTTCCATCCATGTACTTATCTAAACTTCTCTTCCCTTATCTCCTCCCTTACTTCGCATAGCGTACTAGCATTTATCTCATCTGGCCCTGAGGGTTTATCAAATTTTATGCATTTCACATCATCTAAAACATCCTCAATGCTAACCTGCTCTAAATTATCCACATATTATCCACGAACTTATTATCTTGGTGAAGTCAGCTGAGAAATATTCAGATAAGACCTCACCTGCCATCTCTGGCTCCTCACATACTTATTGAATGGCAGGTCTAAGTGGCCTATTTATGTTTTTACGTCAAATGCTTGTACATTTGAACACACCTGCATCATACAGTTAACTTATTCCTAACTTTCAAGTTACACTGCAGAGGGGCAGGTCTGCAATACGTTAGTCATCAGCCCACTCTGGCTCTATGGTTCATGTAGCCATTGATTAATGGAACACAAATTACCCTACAACCAACAGGCTCCTGATCCAGCGTGGAGAACTTCATTCACCACTACTCTAAGCTGATTCTGTGACCTACAGACCCAATTTCAAAGACTCTTTATAGACTCCTGTTGTCAGTATTATTCTTATTCACAGTTTGTCTTCTATCTATGTTTATGTAATTTTTTTTCAAAAAGTTCTATTCTTTTGTAGGTACCTGCATGAAAATGAATCTCATGGTAGTAAAATCTCATGTTTTTATTTTGAACTTTGAACTTAAATGGTTCAGCCTATTGTGCCTACTTTAGTTCTTTGAAAGGTTGGACTCAAATCCCACTCCTTCCAAATAGCCCTGAAATGTTCTCCTTTGATCATGAATAAATACTAATTCATGTAGTCTTCACTCCTCCATGATCACTAATTTTGAACTCCCATATAGCTCTATAGTCTTAAATGCACATCATTCTGAAGCCAACTAATTAAGGTCTTCACACCACATACCTTAGTAATTGGCAGCAGTATTTTCCATTTCAAGCTCGTGCAGCTTTTCCACTCTGCTTTGATGCTTTCTCTCTCCTTCTCTGGACTGATAACACACCCTTCAATTAGGCAACTATCTGGAAAGTTACCTAGTGACAGAAAGCTTTTTGCTTAACAATGCCATTCACGTCCATGTCCAATAAAACAATTCTACTCATCTGAAGTTAGCTGTTGAAATATATTGGAATAAACTTTAACACCCAGCTGGACCGGGGGCGGGGGGGTGAGGTGTTGGAAGAATAAAATCCTCCTCAAATTGTAACATTTGGTAGAGTTACAAATGCAACTCTACCAAGGTGAATTGGAGGTCAGGGAACTGGTCCATTCAGAAACACAAGAGATCCTGCAGGTGCCAAAAATCTTGAGCAACACACACAAAATGGCGGACAGCCCAGCAGGTTGGGCGCAGCATCTATTGGGGGAAGTGAACAGCTGACATTTCGGGCCAAAACCTTTCATCAACACTGGGAAGGTGGTGGGAGAAGCTAGAATATAAGGTTAGGGGAGGGGCACATGCTGGCAGGTAATAGGTGAATCGAGGCAAGAGGGGAAAATAAGTGGGTGGGGGGAGAGGGATGAAAGGGAATGATGTGAGAAACTAGGAGGTGATAGGTAGAAAAGATGAGGGAGGAAGAAACCGATAGGAGAACACGGAATAAAGGAAAGGAGGTGGGGAACCAGAGGGAGGTGATGAGTACATTGTGAGGATGAGAAGGGGAAGTGAAGGAGTGAGAGGGCCACCAGAATGAGGGAAAACCGGGGGGGGGGGGGCGCGGCATAAAGCAAGGCAACCAGAGGGGAGTAGTTACCGGAAGTTAGTGGTTACCTTTTCTCTCACTACTATTCAGGGCCATAAACAATCCTTCCAGGTGACATGGTGACCTGAAAGTGTTATTTCTTGCATCCAGTCCTCCCAATATGGCTCCTCTCTATCAGTGGGACCATAAACATATTGGGGAACTACTTTGTCAAGCACTTTTGCTCAGTTCTCCTCAACAGCCGGGATCTCCCAGTGGCTGCTCGTTTCAATTCTGAATGCTCCCTATGTATTTCTGATGATTTGCTTGGATGAAATATCTAACTGGTCACATCTACCCTTTTAGGTCAATCGAAAGGACTCTATGAAATTATTTTCATGGTGTCTGCAGGATCCTTTCAGTGCCCTGGCCACCATGTATCTCTCAATCAGGTTAACACAGATTATTCAGTTATGTTGGGACAGAACCAATAAATTTAGCCCCCTGAACCTGGTCTGCCATTCATGACTGATCAGTGTCTCAATGCATAGGACTGGCTGACTAAGTGGTAGCACAATAACAACCTTACACTCATCAGTAAGTCCAAGGAATTGACTGTGGAGTTCTGGAAGGGAAAGTCAAATGAGCACACATCAGACTTCATTGACGGGACAGCAGTGGGAAGGGTGAGCAGTTTCAAGCTCCTGGGTGTCAACTCTGAAAATCTATCCTGGACCGGATATATTGCTGCAATCACGATAAAGGCATGTAGCAGCTATAGTTTATTAGGAATTTGGGGAGATTGGGTATGTCAGCAAATAGTCTAGCAAATTTCTACAGATGTACCATGGAGAACATTCCAACTAGTTGCTTCATCATCTGGTATGGAGGGGTCATTTCACAGGATTGGTAAAAGCTACAGAGGGATGCCAGCTCCATCATGAGCACTAGCCTTCTTACATCTTCAAAAAGTGATGTCTCAAAAAGGCAGCATCCGTCATTAACGACCCTCACTATCCAGAACATGACCTCTTCTCATTAATACCATCAGAGAGAAGGTACAGGAGCCTGAAAATGTACTCTCAGCATTTTAGGAACAGCTTCTTTCACACCGCCATCAGATTTCTATATTATCTCACTATTTTTGCGCTACTTGTTTAATCTTTGTGTATATACTGTATATATTTCTCACTAATTTATAGTATATTTTATGTATGATACTATACTGCAACTGCACAACAATTTTCACTGAGATATGTCAGTGATAATAAACCTGATGCTGAACTATATTTACCCACTGAACCATCAAAACCTTTTCAAATTTTAGGAAATTGTCATCAGCAAGCAGTTGCCAAGTTACTTACATAACAAGAATTTCAATTCAAAACCAATTTACTGGCAGTAAAACTGCTTTAAGACATTCTGAGATCTTGGCAGATGTCCAATTAATATAATTCTATCTTTCATTAAACTGGAAATGAGAGAACATAATTATATAAAGTTTCTTTAAATGCAACATAGGCATTACAGTTTTAAAGAAGTGTGTTGGTTAGGAAATATGATGCAACTTAAGTAGGTATGAAATGGATTTCAATATAATCATGGGAATCTTCTGGATTTCATTTTTGTCCTCTCATTATACCTTTAAAATGGTTTGTGTCAATCTCAATGTCTGTTATTAAGCCAGGATGCCCAAGCTTAAAAATGGCCCATTCACAGCCAGGTACCTGTAAAATACCCTGGTCATCTGCCTAGAAAACAAAATATAAAAAATCCATATCAATTGATATGTATTTAGAAACTATGGGTCAGAAAATTACCTATGTGTGTAAAATGTCATGGGCTGCTATGAAGACTATCAACTGGCAAAATTTTGGTTTCCTACCTTTAATATTGCTGGTCGGTCCAGTCTCCGGGCAGTTTCCCATCCATCAGACATAACTTTGGATCTTCCAATACCTTCAAGTATAAGTCTTAAAATGTTAGGAATATTAAAATAGTTGAAAAAAATAGAACTTAAAATAGAGGAAGAATTACTTAAAACAAAAACAGAACATGCTGAAAAAACAGTAAGGCAGCATCTGTAGAGAGACAAACAGTTAATGTTCGAGTTCACTGACCATTTATAGAAGGCTTCATGTGAAAGATTAACTACCTGAAATATTAATACTGTTTCTCCCTTTACTGATGCTGTCTAGCCTGCTTTTTGATAAAGGGTTATTTAATTTGCCTTTAAGAAGAGTATTACATGAAAAGTATACCTCCAATCACGAAGTAACATGATGTTACATCTGTAAATTCTGTTGTTAATTTGTGTCATACACATTATTGCCTAATTATATCTGGATATGTCCATCTTATTATCAAAACAATAAAGAAATTGCTGCATGTACAAAAATGAATTTTTGGAAACTTTACATAATAAACACTAGATATTGGTTCTTTTAATGAAATGAATGCTTTGTTGATAGAACTAATTGCTACTATCGTTGATAGGATTAATTCTACTAGTAATTAGTTGCATAAAATTAAGCAAATCATTTTAAATAATATAAATAGATATAGTGTAAGGTGCCTATTTTGTGTGACAAAATTGCAATGTTAAGGGCTGTAGCTCCAAACTTCCAACCCCTGCCACTTATTATGTTTAATTTGCCAGACAGTAGAGCATCTACATGAAACTGATGATAATGTGAGTAAAGTTGGGTTGGGCTGTTGGGGATTTGATACTTAATGTTATTCTATCTGAAAATTTCTTCTAAGAAGAATAAGAATATTAAATATATATCTCAGAACTTTAGATAAACATTTCATTAAACTGAATAAAGTAAATCATCCTGCTCCTTTAATAAAATTCCTTGAAATGAAATGTGTTGTAACTATATTACCTATAATGTTGTTAGGAAGTCCAAAATGAGCATTGCTGAATCCCATGCATACACCTCCGTTGGTCATTGCAACCAAATCTATTGTTTGCCCCTGTGAAATTGATGACCAATCATTGTGGCCTATGCCATAAACCCTCAGCCGTGCAATCCCGCCATCTAAAGAAAGAAAGCATAGTATTACATGATGTTTGCTTAGATTTACTGCAAAGCTGTCAATATCACCAAATAAAATTATTGCATGACAAATCTATGTGCCTAACGTCACACATCGACAAAACATGCCCTGCTACCTGTAAGCAAATTTTCCAAGTGGCACGCTATAAGTAAAGTTGGTATTTCCTATTTTTCAGAATGGTCAAGTCTCTGAGGTGTCTCTGACCTTAGTCTGTTGCTCAATATCCTCCTTCATTAAGTTGCACTGTACTCAGCCTGTTGCCTGCCTAAAATTGTATACGAAATGTATGCAACTGCTATCCTAGTTCTTTCACCACAGTCATCCTTCTGCTGTGCTGCTAAGACCAAATGAGCAATTCTATTTCAAGATTGAAGTAGATAACTGATATATGGTTGTGCTATGTCATGGTTTATGGAAGAGTCAGGATGATAATGTAGCTGTTTAGTCAATGGCCTGGCAGCAAACAATGTCCAATGAGCTCATCATGTCAATCTTGCTGTCTCCTACAGCAGATAGAATAAGTAAGAACTCTGTAAGCAAGTTTCATGGTAGATTGGATGTTAGAGCGGACGATGAGACCATTAAAATAGATAAAGCAGTTTTAAAGCTGCTCATACAAGTCGCTATTGCTAGGGGAATGGTATCCATGATTAGAGTCACACCTATCCACTTTTAAAGGATAATTATGCGTTGAATTGCCATGCTGTGTACTAAGGGACTTTTTTTTGTGCAGAAGGAGGAGGATAAAATTAGATATCACTGAGAGTCCTGTGGAGCCACACCAGGGATTCCCGCTTCTGCTTTCTGCCTATTTAGTTTCTAGTTAGCCCTGTTGGAATTTACTATGTCACCACAAGAAAAGCCCTCTCACCATTGAGCACATCTACAAAGAGCACAGTCACAGTAAAGCAATATTCATCATCAAGGTCTCCCATCGTCCAGGCCACACTCTCATCTCGTTACTGCCATTGTGAAGGAGGTACAGGAGCCTTAGGTCCCATACCACCAGGTTCAGGAGCAGTTATTACCCTTCAACCATCAGGTTTCTGACCAGAGTGGATAACTTCACTCACCTCAACACTGAACTAATTCCACATTTCAAAGACTCTACAACTCACATTATCAATATTATTTATTACTTATTTATTATTTTTTTTCTTCTGTATTTGCACAATTTGTTGTCTTTGGCACATTGATTGTTTGTTTTTGTGTAGTTGAATCTATTGTGTTTCTTTGTATCTACTGTGAATGTCTACAAGAAAATTAATTTCAAGGTAGTATATGGTGCTATATATGTACTTTGATAATAAATTTACCCTGAATTTTGAAGACTTGAGAAGTACAGTTTTGAGAGATACATTTCAAATCAAAGATGGTGTTTTCGTTAAATTGAGAAACATTCAATTCATTGGAACAGGAATTCAAATTTTAGTTATGAGCTCTAATGCCTCATGATACATAGCATTGCAGCTGACACTGACAAAATCCCTTGTGCATCCTCAGACTATATCCTTTAAAAACACAAATTTGGAATCACCCACTTGGTCTTTTCTGATTTTACTTGCATTCTCATTTCAGCTTTGATATTCTAGGGAATGCTGGATTACTCCACTACTGTGTTATTCAATTAGATAGCCTTTGAATGGTTACCTGGGTACATGTTAAGCCGGATATGAGTCCATCGCTTCTGCTGCTGAACAGGGAAGTAATGATGGCAGGTGTCAACATAACCTGGTTGTAGAATTGTCATTGGAACTAACTCAGTCCAGCACTCTGAATTCAACTGACATAGAAAGAGTAAAATGTGAAAGACTTGTCAACTTTCTCCCAGTAGTCACCAACTTACTTGGCCTCTATAAAATGATGGTAAACCAAAAAAATATCAAATGAGCTTCCTAATATATTTCTGAACGTAAGAATCCAAGAAAATTAGAGCAGAATTGGATCACTTATCTTTTCAGCCCTGTTCTAAAATTATTTGCCAATCTGCCTCATCCTCCCCTTCTGCAACATTTCCCTGAAGTCCTCAGTTCATTGATGATCCAAAAATTTATCAGCTTCCTTTTTAAATACTACCAATGATCTAGCTTCTACGACCCTCCATGGTAGAGAAATCCAGAGATTCTCTACCCTCTGTGAGAAGTACTTCCAATGTACCACACCTTTAAAAGACCACCCTAATTTTGTAACAATGTTCCCTCACTTGAGATTCTCCCACCAATAGAAGCATCTCTACACCTATTCTGTCACAACTCTTCAAAATCGTGTTTCAATAATGTTGCCCCTCATTCTTAAAAATTCCAAAGGAAAGAAAGATAATGGCAGAAATGTCTATATCTTTGTGGCAAAAGTCAAATCAAGTTTATTGTCATGTGCAGTACAGTAAGGAACAAGTGCAACGAAAAATTTGCTTGCTGCAACATCACAGGGATATAGTGCTAGAAATGGTCCAAAGTATTCCATTGCTGAGGAATAATTTGGGTTTTGTAAGTTGGTTCAAGAAGCTGATGGTTTTATGAAAACAGCTGTTCCTGAATCTGGTGGTGAGGGACTTAAGCATCTGTACCTCTTGCCAAATGGTAGCAGAAAGAAGAGGGTGAGACCCAGATGGTTGGATTGCTTAATGATACAATGCCACTTCTTGAGGCAGAACAACTCTACCATCTCGGTCAATAGAGAGGAGAGCTGTGCTTGTGATGAAACAAGCTGTGACTCCTCCTCTTTGCAGCCTCTTGTATAGAAAATGCCATAACACAATCAGTCAGGATACTGTCAAATGTGCCTCTTAGAAATTAGAGTATTTGACATACAACTGTACAATAACTTATATATGGCACAGACTTTGTTGTAGTGAGGCATGCAACAGTTAAAGATTGAGCATGTTTCAGTCTCAATCTATTTTGTGTGTTTGAAGGGATGCCAATGCTGTATGGTGAGGGGAAAAGGAAAAAAAGCAATAATTGTAAATTGCTTTGACTGATTGGATTGAGGACTTGAGAAATAAACAGCAAAAAGATTGGATTAAGATAAAGGGCAGAATATGAAACTATAGTTGAAAGGAAAATCAGAGAAAAGTCTTAATTTTATATCTTCATGTTTCCAGTAACAATTTCTGTAAGAATAAGTTTCCTCACTAGTTTATCTTCAATAACAGAGAGGTTGTTTAACATAGCAATTGTCACATTTTTTAAAAATTGTGATGACAAGACAACTCACTGAGACATGATCGTGTCAATGAAATATGCAAATGCAGGACAATTTGATACAGTTATGGGAGTTCCATTCGTATCAGGAATACTATTGTTATAAAGCTAATATTGCAGTAGTATAAGTCAGGGAGACATTTTTGATATATAAATGTATTTGTGCAACTTTCCTCAAAGTGGATGTGCCATTTACTACTAAATGATCATGAACAATATTAACCTCACAGTTTCAAATCCACCCACTGATTTTGTGCTAATGCATCACTGAATTTGACAAATGGTTGAGGAAAGGGAGAGAGAGTTTAACAGAAGCGTGTAGGGGCAGTCGGCACTTTTTGCATGCCACTGTCCTGAAGAGATACCAGATTGTGTGAACAGAGAGCAAGTTTAAAAGAAGTGAGCAGGGACAATTTTGCATGCCACAGTTCCTGAGGAGACTTTGGATCAGCATAATTAAGCAATTGGCAAGGACCAATAAAAGAAGTTAGGTTTACGCAGAGCGGTCATTACGTGAGTGGGCCTTTGTTAGAGTGAGGAGCTGAACTTCAGCTCATCGAGGCTTAGGAGAGGTGAAGGCCAAAGGTAATTTTTTTTCTTCATTATCTAGTCTTTACTTCTTTCTTCTTGCACATTTAGAGCATTGGGGATGCCAGACAGGATTCTGGAATCCTCCTCCTGTGGGATGTAGGAAGTCAGGGAGGTGTCCTGTGTCCCTGATAACTACACCTGCAACAAGTGCATCCAGCTGCAGCTTCTAACAGACTGTGTTAAGAAATTGATAAACTCCGGATCATTGGGGAGTCCGAGGGGTTGATTGACAGGAGATAAAGGGATGTAGTTATACTTGGGTGCAGGACACAGGTAACTGGTGACTGTCAGTAGGGAGAAAGGGATAGACAGCCAATGCATAGTACCTCTTTTGTTGTTTCCCTCAACAACAGGTATAGTATTTTGGATACTATTGGGACGAATGACCTAGCAGAAGAAAGCCACATGAGTCAGGTCTCTGTTACTGAATCTGGCTCTGTGGCTCAGAAGGGAAGAGGGGGAATAAGAAGCGAGCTGTAATGATAGAGGATTTGTAGGTTAGGGGAACAAAAAGGAGCTTTTGTGGACGAGAATGATGTTCCCAGATGGTTTATTACCTTCTGGGTGCCAGGATAAGGCACATTTTTGATTGAGTCCATGGCATTCTTAAGTGGAAGGGTGAACAGCCAGAGGTCATGGCCCATGTTGGTACCAATGACATGGGTAGGATGGGTGCTGAGGTTCTACAAAGTGAGTTCAGGGAGTTAAGTGCTATATAAAGGATAGGATTTCCAAGGCTGTGATCTCAGGATTGCTGTTCAGACCATGTGCGGAAGGGGCCAGAAATAGGAAGATCATACAGTTTAAAACATGGGTAAAGAGTTGGTGCAGGAGGGAGGGCTTCATATTTTTTAATCATTGGGCTCACTTCCAGGGAAGGTTGAACCTGTACTGAAGGGATGTTTTTCATTTCAATTTGGGAGGTACTAATATCCTAGCTGTAAGGTTTGCTGGTGCTGCACGGGGATGGGGAGTGGGTTAATATAGAGTTGCAGGGGGATGGGAACCAGAGCAACAGAACTGATAGTGGAGTGGTTGTGAAGAAATATGTTGTTAAGCCTCCATACAAAGTCAGGAATCAAAAGGACAAGCATGGTGGGACTAATGTTTTGAGCTGCGTATATTTCAATGCAAAGAATATTTAGGAAAGGCAGGTGAGCTCAGGCATGGAATTATGACATTGTAGCCATTAGCAAGACTTGTTTGCAGGAGGGGCAGGACTGGTAGCTCAATCTTCCAGGCTTCCATCGTTTTAGACCTGATAGGGCAGGAGGGATTAAAGGGGGAGGGGTGGTGTTCCTACTTAGGAAAAATGTCACGGCAATGCTCTGTCAGGACAGACTGGAGAGCTCTTCTAGTGAGGCTTTACGGGTATGACTGAGGAATAATAAAGATATGACCACTTTAATGGGACTATATTATACACCACTCAACAGTCCGCAGGACTTGGAGGAGCAAACCTATAGAGAGATCACAGGCTGTTGCAAGAAACTTAAGATTGTGATAGACGGTGATTTTAATTTTCCAAATGTTGACTGGTATTCACATACTGTGAGAAGGCTGGAAGGGAAAGTTTGTCAAATGTGTTCAGAAAAGTTTCTTTAATCAGTACATAGAGGTCCCAACAAGAGAGAGTGTGATACTAGATCTCCTATCGGGGCTGAGATAAGATAGGTGATAGAAGTTTGCATAGGAGAACACTTAGTTCTATTTATCGTAATGCCATAAATGTCAGGATAATTATGCAAAAGGATAGATCTAGTCCTCAAATTGAGATTCTAAATTGGAGAAAAGCCAATTTTGATGATATCAGAAAGGATCTGGCAAGTGTGGATTGGGCCCAGTTATTTTAGGACAAAGCTGTACTTGGAAAGTGGGAGGCCTTCAAGAGTGAAGTTTTGAGAGTACAAAAAGGAACTTGTAGAATAAAAGGCAAGGACAATACATTTCAGGAACCTTGGTTTTCAAGAGATATTGATGCTCTGAAAGGAAAAAAGGAGATGCATAGCAGATATGGATGGGTAGGAACAAATGACTTGAAGAGTACAAGTAGTACAAGAGAACAAAGGAGACAAAGGAGCAGAAGTCGGCCATTCGGCCCATCGAGTCTGCTCCACCATTTTATCATGAGCTGATCCATTCTCCCATTTAGTCCCACTCCCCCGCCTTCTCACCATAACCTTTGATGCCCTGGCTACTCAGATACCTATCAATCTCTGCCTTAAATACACCCAATGACTTGGCCTCCACTGCTGCCCGTGGCAACAAATTCCATAGATCTACCAACCTCTGGCTAAAAAAATTTCTTTGCATCTCCGTTCTGAATGGGCGCCCTTCAATCCTTGAGTCATGCCATCTCGTACTAGGCTCCCCCATCATGGGAAACGGCTTTGCCATATCCACTCTGTCCATACCTTTCAACATTTGAAATGTTTCTATGAGGTCCCCCCTCATTCTTCTAAACTCCAAGGAATACAGTCCGAGCGGACAAATGTTCCTCATACATTAACCCTCTCATTCCCGTAATCATTCCAGTGAATATTCTCTGTACCCTCCCAATGTCAGCACATCCTTTCTTAAATAAGGAACCCAAAACTGCCCACAGTACTCCAAGTGAGGTCTTACCAGCGCCTTATAGAGCCTCAACAAGCTCAGCAAGCCTGCTCCTTTACTCTATTCCTCTAGAAATGAATGCTGACATTGCATTCGCCTTCTTCACCACCGACTCAACCTGGAGGTTAACCTTAAGGGTATCCTACACGAGGACTCCCAAGTCCCATTGCATCTCAGAACTTTGAATTCTCTCCCCATTTAAATAATAGTCTGCCCATTTATTTCTTCTGCCAAAGTGCATAACCATACACTTTCCAACATTGTATTTCATTTGCCACTTCTTTGTCCATTCTTCCAATCTATCCAAGTCTCTCTGCAGACTCTGTTTCCTCAGCACTACTGGCCCCTCCACTTATCTTTGTATCATCAGCAAACGTAGCCACAAAGCCATCTATTTCATAATCCAAATCGTTGATGTACAATGTAAAAAGAAGCGGCCCCCAACATGGTCCCCTGTGGAACACCACTGGTAACCAGCAGCCAATTCAGAATAGGATCCCTTAATTCCCACTCTCTGTTTCCTGCCAATCAGCCAACGCCATATCCACTATGTAACTTTCCCGTAATTCCATGGGCTCTTATCTTGTTAAGCAGCCTCATGTGTGGTACCTTGTCAAAGGCCTCTGAAAATCCAAATGTGCAACATCCACTGCATCTCCCCTGTCTAGCGAACTTGTAATTTCCTCAAAAAATAGTATTAGGATTGTCAGGCAGGATTTTCCTTTAAGGAAACCATGCTGAGTTCTGCCTATCTTGTCATATGCATCCAGGTACTCCGTAACCTCATTCTTGACAATCGACTCCAACAACTTCCCAACCACCGATGTCAAGCTAACAGGTCTATAATTTCCTTTTTGCTTCCTTGCCCCCTTCTTAAATAGCGGAGTGACATTTGCAATCTTCCAGTCCTCCGGAACCATGCCAGAATCTATCGACTTTTGAAAGATCATTGCTATTGCCTCCGCAATCTCCACAGCTACTTCCTTCAGAACATGAGGGTGCATTCCATCTGGTCCGGGAGATTTATCTATCCTTAGACTATTTCGCTTCCTGAGTACTTTCCCTGTTGTAATTGTGACTGCACACATTTCTCTTTCCTGACACCTTTGAGTGTCCAGTATACTGCTGATGTCTTCCTCAGTGAAGACTGATGCAAAATGCTTGTTCTTTTCCTCCGCCATCTCCTTATCTCCCATTACAATTTCTCCAGCATCATCTTCTATCGGTCCTATATCTACTCTCACCTGTCTTTTACTCTTGATATACTTGAAAAAGCTTTTAGTGTCCTCTTTGATATTATCTGCTAGCTTCCTTTCATAGTTCATCTTTTCCCTCTTAATGACCTTCTTAGTTTCCTTTTGTAAGCTTTTTAAAAACTTCCCAATCCTCTGTCTTCCCACTAATTTTTGCTTCCTTGTATGCCCTTTCCTTGTTAACTTTGGCTTTGACTTCACTTGTCAGCCACAGTTGCATCCTTTTTCCATTTGAAAATTTCTTCTTTTTTGGAATATATCTGTCTTGCACCCTCCTCACTTCTCATATAAACTCCAGCAAGTGCTGCTCTGCCATCCTTCCCGCTAGTGTCCCTTTCCAGTCAACTTTGGCCAGTTCCTCTCTCATGCCACTGTAATTTCCTTTACTTCACTGAAATACCAACACATCAGATTTTGGCTTCTCTTTTTCAAATTTTACAGTGAACTCAATCATGCTATGATCACGGTCTCCTAAGGGTTCCTTCACCTCAATCTCTCTAATCACCTCCAGTTCATTACACAATACCCAATCCAGTACAGCCGATCCCCTAGTGGGCTCAACAACAAGCTGTTCTAAAAAGCCATCTCGCAGACTTTCTACAAATTCTCTCTCTTGAGATCCAGTGCCGACCTGATTTTCCCAATCCACTCGCATGTTAAAATCCCCCACAATTATCATAACACTGCCCTTCTGACAAGCCTTTTCTATTTCCTGTTGTAATTTGTAGTCCACATCACTGCAGCTGTTTGGAGGAACACGTAAGAAGGAAATCAGAAGGGCTAAAAGAAGTCATGAGGTTGCTCTAGAAGACAAGGTGAAAGAGATTCTTAGGGCCTTCTACAGATATATTAAGAGTAAAAGAGTAGCAGGGGTCAAAATTGATCCTCTGGAAGATCAGAGTGGTAATCTATGTATAGAGACAAAAGAGATGGGGGATATCTAATATATTTTTTGCATCTGTGTTTACTCAGGAGATGGACACAGAGTCTATAGATGTTAGTAATCCAGCAGTGAGGTCCTGGACCCAATACAGATTACAGAGAAGGAGGTGTTTGCTGTCTTGAGACAGATTACAGTGGATAAATCCCCAGGGCCTGAAAATGTGCTCCCTTGGACCCTGTGGGAGGCAAGTGCAGAAATTGCAAGGGGATAACAGAGATTTTTCAAACTTTAAGAGTAAGAGTTCTAAGAGGAAAAGCTCTAAGAGTAAACTAGGGAATTGTACACTGGTGAACCTGACAGCAGAAGTGGGAAAGATATTGGGAAGTATTTTAAGGGACCGAATATATATGGGTAAATATTTGGACAGACAGGGATAGATTAGGAATAGTCAGCATGGCTTTGTGCATGGTAAGTTGATGAAGGTAAGGCAGTGGATGTTAAGTCCACATGGACTTTAGCAAGGCCTTTGACAAAGTCCCGCATGTGAGCTTGGTCAAAAGTTTCAGTCATTTGGCATGCAAGTTGAGGTGGTACATTGGATTAAACATTGGTTTCCCAGAAGACGTCAGAGTGGCGGTAGATAGTTGCCTCTCTGACTGGAGGTCAGTGATTATTGGTGTGCTCAGAGATCGATGTCAGTTGTTGTTCGTGATGTATATTAACAATCTTGATGAGAATGTGGTAAATTTATGAATTAAACAAATGGAGGTGTAGTGGACAGCGAGGAAGACTATCAAAGCTTGCAGCAGGATCTGAACCAGCTGGAAAAATGGACTGAAAAATGGCAGTGGAAATTTAATGCAGACACGCGTGTTGTATTGCATTTTGTGAGAACCAACCAGGGTAGGTTTTAACCTGTGAACAGTAGGGCACTGAGGAGTACAGTAGAACAAAGGAATCTGGGAATACAGATCCATAATTCTTAGAAAGTGGCATCACAAGTAGATATGGCTGTAAAGAAAGCTTCTGGAATATTGGCCTTCATAAATCAATGTATTGAGTTCAGGAATTGGGATGTTATGTTGAAATTTTATATGATGTTAGTAAGACCTAATTTGGAGTATTGTGTGCAGTTTTGGTCACCTACCTACAAAAAAGACATAAATAAGATTGAAAGAGTGCAGAGAAAATTTAGAAGCATGTTGCCAGGACTTGAGTTACAGGGACTTGAATAGGTTAGGACTTTATTTCCCAGAACATTGAAGATTGAGGGGCGATTTGATAGAGGTACACAAAATTAGGAGGAGTATAGATAGGGTAAATGCAAGCAAGCTTTTCCCACTGGGGTTAGGTGAGACTACAACTAAAGCCCATTTATCCACTGTAATCTGTCTCAAGACAGCAAACGCCTCCTTCTCTGTAATCTGTATTGGGTCCAGGACCTCACTGCTGGATTACTAACATCTATAGACTCTGTGTCCATCTCCTGAGTAAATACAGATGCAGATTAAGGGTGAAATGCTTAAGAGAAACATGAGGGGGAATGTCTTCACTCAGAAGGAGGTGAGAGTATGAAACGAGTTGCCAGCACAAGTGGTGGATATGGAATTTTAAGTGAAATTTGGATATGTACATGGATGGGAGGTGTGTGGAGAGCTACAATCAGGGTGAAGGTCGATGGAACTAGGGAGATTAGTGATTCAGCACAGGTTAGGTGGGTTGAAGAGCCTGTTTCTATGCTGTAGAGTTCTATGACTCTTCCTGGCTTAAGTATCCAGAAGATACATTTCCTTCAAACTCTACACCAGTGACATTGAAAAATTTACAGCACTATCTTTTAGTGCTCTGCTTTATTAGAAAAGAAATATCTTGATGTTACAGAATATATTTTCTGAAGTTTAACATGTGATAATGTACTTGACCCACTGGTTATACAGTGTGAATATTTGCAGATCATTCACAATATTGACCTACTCACACACACAGCAAAAATGCACTTTAATGGAACAGTCTTTACTATTTTATAACTTGGTCAAGACTTTAACCAAGATTGCCAAACGGAGGTCATGGTTATCTACAATAAGGAGATTGCAAAAACATCTTTGACAAACCTTTCCAATAGCTTCATATTCCTCCTCTGAAGCTGCAGTTCCAATTTTCTCTCCTCTTGAAGGTAGGTCTGGAACAGCATCTAGTAAGATAGATAGATATGCTATCATATTGTAGATAAGATGCAAAGAGCACATGATTCATAGGTGTAAGGTAAGGGAGATTACAGACCATGCCTAGTGATGGAAAATGGTAGCTCTGGACTCTTCTTACCATTCAGATTGACATCGGAGACTACTCATGTGAGGCTGAACACAGTAAAGATTTTCCCTCAAATATTTAATCCTATCATCTATTGTGCACATACAGATCAACACTACATATTTGAGGAGTTAAAGTTGGACATTACATCCATGTGGGTATAAGAAGCTGAGGAATTCTGAGGAACTTGGTGTGGAAGGGAACAATTGGTAATAACACATGCTCAAGGGAGCAGCGTTAGAAAGCTACATGTCAAACCACATTTTACTACTTACAAGTTAGACTGAGTGATACTGAGAACGTGAACAGGTAATCCCAGTCCAGTTTATTCTCTCAGGCAGACACAAAATAAAATGGGTTGGTAGCTGTAACACTTTATTCTGCATTCTGTTTTCGTTTTCCTTAGTACGACCTCAATGCACTGATCTGGTGAAATGATCCAAATGGTTGGGCATGCAAAACAAAGTTTTCACTGCACCTCAGTACATGTGGCAATAGTAAACCAATTAACCAATGATCCCACGGTTCCATTCAGAAAAGTGCAGGCAGGAGCTTCTCACAGTTCCTGAGCTAACGTTCACTAAAAGAAACAGATTAATATATTATTCTTGTTTACAGGACCTTGCAGTTTGCAAGTTGTTTGGGAAGGGCTTCCGACTATTCTGCAAATGGAAGAAGCGATAAGCAGAAGGCAATTTCTACTTTTTTTGAAGTACAAACTTAATCATAGTAATTAGAAATTAAGAAAAATAAGCTATAATGAACATGAGATACATAATGTAGGAATGTGTGCCTGTTTAATTCTTTTTTCTGAAATTCAGTTCTTTTCACATTCCTGGAACTAAATTACAGAAGCAGGGTTCAAGGACCATATTTCACAACATCACATTAGACGAGGAGTACTTAGCATGTACAATGAAGGACATCAGCTCCCTGTGCCACATGTCTGCAACAGCGGAAGATAAATAAACTGGGAGAAGTGACAATTAATTGTAAAATCAGAAACACCTTGGGCAATGGAGGTGTAATATGTAAAATCCACTCATACAAACCTGATTTGACCCTGACCTCAGATGCTATCTGGACGTTTTATTTTCTCTCTGTGATTGCATGAGTTTCCTGACATGTCACAAATCTCACTGGTTGGTAGATTAATTTGGCACTCTAAATTGTCTCAAGGCTGCGTGCTTTGCCTCCTCCACTATTTTTGAGTGGTGTTACTACAACAACCTCTTACTTAAAGTCAGTACAACTAAAAAAACTGGTTGTTGACTTCAGGAAGTGGAAGCAGAGTGAGCATGAGCCCGTCTACATTAGCGGATTGATAGCAGAGAGGGTCAGCAGCTATAAATTTCTGAGCATTAACATATCAGATGACCTGTCCTGGGCCCAGAACGTACTGTAGATGTAGTATAATCACAAGTAAGGTGTGCCAGGGTCTTTGCTTTCTTAGAAGGTTCAGAATATCACCAAACACTATCAAACATTTACATGTGTACTGTTGAAAGTATCCTGACTGGTTGCATCAAGGTACAGCAATTTGAATGTGCAGGAACATTAAAAACTGCAGAGAGTAAATGACTCAGCCCAATGCATCAAGACACATCCCTTCCCACCATTGGTATTATCTACACGAGGCACATCCCCACCAACTGGACCATGGCTTCTTTTCGCAACTACCAGGAGATACAGAAACCTGAAATGCCACACCAACAGCTACTTCTCTTCAACAATTAAGTTCATGAACCAACCTGTACAAGATTGGAAAGGTCATGTATGGGCTGAACTGAGCCAATAGGGCCCAGGCCCGAGAGTGTACCAAAGCAGCCGGGCCTGGGACAAAAGCGAGGAATGACCAGCTGTTTGTCCAATTTAAATGCCAGGCCAAATTGAATAGGTTGGCTATGGCCGAATCGAGGCAGCAGAGCCCGGGTCTGAGAGCAAGGAACAAACCCAGTTTGCCCGATTTAAGTGTCAGAGAAGATTAAAGAGGTCTGGGTGTCAGGGCCAGAGAGAGGGACAGGCCTGTATTCAGCTCGCTGCTCCATGAGGTTTACACATCTCTGCACTGAACCGAGGCTGTGGTCTGCAATAACAGGCCCCTGGATGACTGGCTATGAGCTGTGGGCTCACTTTCATGATCTTCAGTTCTGAATGTTATTTGCTTACTTTTACTGTTTGCACAATTTTTTTTCTGCACATTGGGTGTTTGATGGTCTTTTTCTCAAACGGGCTCTGTTGGGTTTCTTTATTTTGTGGCTGCCTGTAAGGAGATGAATCTCAAAATTGTATACTTGATAATAATGTGCTTGAACTTTGAATAGTCCTAATCACTATGACCACTTTCATCACTTAGCACTAAAATGGACCTCATGATTTTTTGCTAATTGTGTCCTTTCTTTTAAAAATAGTGTATAATTTATGTTTTGCTTGTTAATGATGTGTATTGATGCTCTGTGCCTGTCATGCTGCTGAAAGTGCATTTTTCATTGCACCTGTGCACACATGGACTTGTGCAGATGACAATAAACTCAACTTTGACTTTGTTTTTTTTGTGTAGGGTGAATTAGGGAAGAGTTGACAAGCATGTGGATCTATTGAACTGGATAATCTTATTCCATATAATATAACTCAGAGTTCCTTTTGGCCACATAGCTTTGCCGTAGATGCTCCAGTTTCCTCCAATAAGCCAAGGGCAAGCTGACAGTTTAAATTGTCCTTTATACACTTGGGCAACAGGGAGGTTAATGGATACGTGAAGGAGAACTGACTGGGGGAAATAAGCTGGGCAACTGGCCTGGCAGGATTTCTCCGAGAGCCTGCATAGCCCTTCATGGCAAAGAGATCTGTGGGATGCTGGTGAGACAACACCTGGAGCATTGTGAATGGATATGGTCATCCTCTCCCCCGCCATAGGAGTCATGTGATTAAGCTACAGAGGGTGTTGAAAAGATTCATAAAGATGTTGTTAGGGGTTGATTTGCGAAGGAAAACAGGATAGACAGAGACTGTTTTCCCCAGTGAGCAGGAAGCTACAAATGAACTTACAGAAGTTTGTAAAATCATGAGTGGATTAGATAAGGTGGATGGTCACAGTCTTTTTCCCAGGACAGGGAAGCCCAAAACTAGAGTGAATCCCAAACTAAATAGGGACTGCCTACACAATGTTTACTGTTCTCACATTCCTATCAAGATCTCCCAGTTTCTTCCACCCAGCTATATAAGGGTAATTTACATGGGCTACTTAACCTGACAACATGCATATATTTGGGATGTTGGAGGAGACCCATGTAGTGTTAGAGAGAACATACAAACACCCACCCATTAAAAGTATGGGAGGCCTGGATTGAACTTGTGTTGCTGGAGTTGTGAATCAGCAGCACTACTAGCTGTGCGATTGTGCTGCTCACTGTCATAAGGAGAGTTTTAAAAACTTAGAAGGACATTGTATACAGCTCATTCCATATTGCAAGTAAGTTGTTAGTTGTTACAGTCGGTACCTTTTTTGATGTCTCAGAACTTGTTTTATGGTTATACATATTTCCTTATCAGTATGTGTGGTCACATTCTGAAATTATTAAAATATTGACAAATAGTACCACTGAATGTTTATTTTGTGCCTTAAACCAAAAATACATTGGTCAAAAAGGTTAAATAGATACTTCACCATGTGTAACATCCATTGTTGAGAATAGAAAATAACTTAAATATGTGTGAAGCACAGAAGTCAGTGGCAGATTTAAAATAAGTTACAAGTATTGTAAGCTCTAAATTTTACCCATAATGTATTTAAACCAGTTCACTTGATGATTAAGTATACGCCAATGAATTAGGCAAACACATTGATGCACCATATCAGTACAATGATTGTCACAGCAGGAGTTCATGATTTCAAATGGTGAAGGTCTAGGAGAAGCAAAGGGGTATCTCAGAGTTCAAGTTCAAAATACTTATTATCAAATTATGTATACATTATACAACTTTGAGATTTGTCTCCTTACAGGCAGCCACAAAACAAAGAAACCCAAAAGAACCCATAAAAAAAGACCATCAAACACCCAATGTGCAGAAAGGAAAAAAAAACAAATCATGCAAATAGTAAGAGGAAGCAAATAGCATTCAGAACAAAAATGAGTCCATAGGCACGAAGCCCAGTGCAGATCACAACCTCAGTCTCAGTTCAGCGCAGAGCCAAGTAAACATTGCTGAGCCCACAGGCACAAAGCCCAGAGCAGTTATAACAGGCCACAACTTGGAACCTTGGGAAATCAGGCTGGCCTATAGTCTACCAGTGTCATATGCAAAGGTGTGTCTCTAATCATTTTCCCACCCATCTGCCCAGGAAATGGCACATACATTTTAGAGGTCCAAAACATAGTAAGGAATAAATGAAAACTATAATTAGTGTGCAGAACTTTCATTGCTTTTCAATGTCTTAAAACTATGTAGGAGTTTTAGTAAATTACAGCTTACTAACCAGTATTTAAGCACGCTGCTTGAATTGACATACGCGGCGCATAATTGCCAGTGAAGTAGGAAGTATCTACATCCATTCCATGTATGACTCCAGGCACACCCAGCTGGATAACACACCAGTCGTGACCTATGAAATACAAACATGTACTGATGTATAAAGGTTAGGCTTCAATACACTGGAAGGAAGAAAAGTCAAGAATATGCTCGGAATCAAGCACAGTTTGAAGGATTCAACTTTTTGAATGATGTGAACTCTTGGAAAGCCAGTATCAAGACACAACTTTCTGTCTGAAAATAAAATTGACTACATGAAAATTGGCTATTACATTATTTACATATTGGAGGAAAAATCTATAAGATTGTCCAATTCTGATCAATTTTAATTAATAAATAAATATTCAAGTAAACATTTGTCTTGGAGGGCTTGTGCTAAACAAGTACAATTGTTCAACTTTACTTCCAAAACTAACTTACTATGACTACAACTGAACACATAAAAGAGCGCTTAGCACTGCTAACCAGAGATGAATTTCTATTACATTCAAGTCAAATAGAAAAAGAGTCCTTCAAGAAAAATGCAGTGCAGGTCATTGACAAATAAAAATGTGGAGAGTAAATTTAACCCTTTAAAATGGGGTACATGGTAGGTTAAGAAGTATAGAAATTACTGGCCTATTTCTGCTAAGCAGCTCATTTCCAATTCATTTTCCGGAGAGTGGTTGTTGAAAACTCTTTGGAGAAGCTCTGTTCCTTCAATTTAAGTGTTTCTACATCTCATTTGAAAAGAACTGGAACCATCATCTCAGTGCTGTACAGCTGTATTTTTGGTCTGAAGGAACTTCCTCCTGGTCTGACAAATAAACTGGCAAAACTGGATCTCAACTTTCTAATCTCATTGTTCTTTTCTGGAGCATTCACCACCCAACCAGGAGCTAAATTTATCAATCAGACAAGCCTCCAGGCAGGGAATCAGCTTAAAGGAAAACATGTACATTGTGGAGACTTAGGTTTCCGGAAACTTCATAGCTGTTTTACAGTACATCAAAAGAACGCCAGATGAAGTTGGACGTCAGGATGCCGGGGATGTGAATGCAGAGTAAAGGAAGGTTAAAGAAAGCAAAATTGTCAGCTGATGATCTGATCCTTCCTGAGGAGTGATGCACAACCTCCTACTGTCTTATGTACTCAAGAATTCAAGGTAGGATTGGAGTCATGGCAACAGGGCACAGTGTACTTGCCTTTCATCAACCACAAATTCTCCTCATACTCACATTAATGTCTCTCCAGTTAACCTCTCACATGCACACTATGGATAATTTAAAGTTCCCAGTTAAACTGCCAACCCACATATCTTTCAGATGTGGAAGGAAACTGGAACATCCAGAGAAAATCAATCCAGTCACAAGAGGAACCGAAAGGAAGTACCCAAGGGCAGAATTGCTCTCGGGTTGCTGGTGTTATGACATAGTCGCTCTCCTAGATGCACTACTGTGCCATCCTCGGGTTTATTCACAGGGACAAGAGAGAGTCTGTCTCTTCAACCAGTCTCCACCCCGAACAGCCTGAACAATTAGCTTCTGCCATAATATGAGGTATCACCTTGTTTGAAGCTTTCAAAAACCATGATCCAGATTCAACTGCATTTCATTGGCTTTGTATCTGTACTTGGCACAATGACAATAAAGTTGAATCTAATCTAATCTAATCTAATCTAAAAAGCTGTCATTGTGATCAAACGACCATTTGAAATGTAGTCATATTGTCCTTTACCAGAAGCAAAGAGCTCTGCTGTATTGATTGAAGATATTTCGTATTTGTAATGCTAAATAGTATTTCTTCTCCGACTTCAAAACACTAGATCACACAATACTCCTCCGTGCATTTAACAGATGACTGGAGCATGAATCTTTATTCCCGATTCTGCCTGATCTTTGTCTTTATATTCTATTTAGTGCCTACCCAAATGGGCCATAAGAGGCAATCTTTTCTCACCCCTGTACTTTCCGGCCTGTTATCTGCAAAGTCTAAAGCATTTGTCATGCTGCTCTCCTTTAGATTAAATAAGAATTCCTGTTTTATCAGTTAAATATACAGTATGTCAAATTAATGGGTCTGCTTTTACAGAGTTCTACCTGGTAAGATTCTAGTAGGATATATATTGATTAGTTTTAAATGTGTATATTCTAGACTTTGACCCACCTGGAATTCGCTTTCTCCTCGTTTCCCATCCATCCATCCATTTGCCAAAATTTGTAAATTCTTGGGCCTTCCATTGCGGTGCTTCAGGCTAAAAATGTTTTAAAAATTAAGATATACAGTCTGAGTGTGTGGTATTCAATATATTTCCCTTGTACCCAGCTCTGCTCATAGAATGAAGTTATCATCTTTAAGAACTGTTTGTCCAACAGTTTGGTTGCCTGCTCCTATTGCAATAAATGGCTGGTGGACAGATGTCAAAGGTAGTCTAGGGGAGTACCCTCAGAAATTTTTGCCAATACTCCCACTAATCAGAGGCATAGAGAACAACAAAATCTTCATCTATATTGACGAGGAAGTATTGATGGGCATGGGGCAAGGGAATATCACTCGGGTGGGCTGTTCTCCGGAGGTGAATGTTCACTGTGTTCAATTTTAGTTTTGTGAGCAGAGGATTCAGGCCGGCACCAGGACAGCACTGACTCTCCAACGTACTTTTCTCAAAGCTCAGGTGAGTTATCCCTAGTGTCCATTCAGTCAGCATCACCAGTACATTTATTTGTTGCCACGCTCTAGATTTTGCTTCTGATTTCTCGCCTAAGACTCTGAACTGAGGAGCAATTACTGGCTTACTCTGGGGTCACATATAGACAGAGAGTGTAAGGATGGGAGATCTCTGAAGGACATTAGTAACACAGGCAAATTTTTGCAATATTTTAGCAACTCCATGTTATTGAGATTAGCTTCTTGTTAATTCCAGGTTTGTTCATTATTTGAACTTAAATACCTGTGCCTGGTTTCACCAGTAGTTTTTGTTTTCCTCATCTGTTTCCACCTGTCACCTATCAGTCTGTGTCTTAACAATCCCCTCTCCGTATCCCCTACTATCTGTGTATTGATGTATCATTCCCGTATCTTGTCTGGTTCCACCTATCACCTACCAGCCTCTGTCACATCCCTTCTTCTCACATCTATATACTGGCTATCTTCCCTCTACAGTTTCAGTCTACATACAGGTCTGGATGAGAAACGTCAACTAGCTGATGTTGCTTAACACCCCCCACCCTCAAACCCAAATTCCTCCAGCAGTGCTTTTCTACTTCAGATTTCAGCACCTGCCAGTAGTGGAATTGAAACCGAACCTTTGGGTCAACTGTCCAAATCTCTCACTGCTCTTTCATTAACAGTCACTATGCTACTGTACCCAGTATTAGTATGTGTACAATATTATATTGATGTCCAATGAACAAAAATAGCCCCTATGTTTTCTACACTTGTAAATATATTTCTGTGACAGTTGTTCCAATTTGATGTTTACATTTTTGTTCAGTGCTGAGAAATTGCTACAATGTCAGAAGTGCAGTTTTCTGAAAGCAATGTCATACTGGAATATTCTCTTTCTGTTCCAGAGATTTACGAAAATGGTAAAAGCTCCAAGGGATATTTTTCTTGTTAGAACTTGGGAAATACGATGTTAAAACAGCCCAGGTCTTTTTTTTTTTTAGTTTAGTTGATTAATTCTGTTTAGATTAGTTTTTTTAGGGGGTTTTTTTTGTTTTTTTTCTTTTTTCATGATTTTTGTCCAGATTTTTTTTTGTTCTGTATTATTCATTGGTATCCTATATGATTGGGAGTTTTGTTAATTAAGTACTATTTGGTTCTATAATTATTCATGTTAAGTACAACAATGTATTCCCAATAACTTTGTACTATTATTATGTTATGTTTATATTTTATGAAACTAATAAAAAGATTAAAAAAGAAAGAACTTGGGAAATAAATCACTGTACAGGGAGAACACTCATGAAATAACTGAGAAGTTTGGAATGCACACCTTTAATATATGCCACCAAATTTTTGGTCACCTTGAAACAATGAAAATCAAACTGTCTCTGTTACTGTCACTCTGCACTCATAACACTTTGGACAAATGGAGTTCATCTTAAATCTACCACTCCTTGTAGCAAAGAGGTAAGTAGATATGCTGAAGGAGGAACAATAGGTGGGTGCAAGTTTTAGGCACTATGGTAGTGTAGTGGTTAACATAATGCTTCAGACAAAGTTAGGAATCAAAAGGTTGAGCATGGTGTGACAGAATCGAAAAGAGTGAAACAGGACTGAAGGTGTTGTACTGTATCTGAATATGTGCAGAATAAGGTAGATGAACTTGCAGAACAGTTGCAGTTTGGAAGATATGATGTTGTAGGCATTACAGAATCATGGCTGAAAGATTATAACTGGGAGCTTAATGTCCAAGGATACACATTGTTTTGTAAGGATAGGCAAGAAGGCAAAGGGCACGAGATTGCTCTGCTGTTAAAAAATGAAATCAATTTATTAGAAAGAGGTGACATAAGATCAGAAGGTATTTAATCTTTGTGGATAGGGCTAAGGAACTGCAAAGGTAAAAAGACTCAGATGGGAGTTATAGACAGACCCCCAAACAATAGTAATGATGTGGCTGACAAATTAAATGGGATATAGAAAATGCATGCCAAAAGGACAATGTTACAATAGTCATGGAGGACTTCAATATGCAGGTAGACTGGGAAAATCAGGTTGGTGCTGATTTACAGGAGGGGGAAGTTCTAGAGTGCCTACGAGATGGCTTTTTAGAGCAGCCCGTTGTTGAACCCAGTAGAGAATCGACTATTCTGAATTGGGTGTTGTGCAATGAATTAGAATTGATTAGAGAACTTAAGGTAAAAGACCCCTTCGGGATAAGTGATCATAATATGATCAAATTCACCCTGAAATGTGAGAAGGAGAAGCTAAAGTCAGATGTATCAATATTACAGTGGAGTAAAGAAATTTACAGAGGCATGAGAGGAGTTGGTCGGAATTGATTGGAAAAGAACACTGGCAGGGATGACAGCAGAGCAGCAATGCCTGGAATTTCTGAAAGCAGTTCAGAAGGCTCTCGATACATACATCCCAGGGAGAAGTATTCTAGAGGAAAGATGACAACCATGGCTAGCAAGAGAGGTCAAAGCCAACATAAAAGCCAAAGAGAGGGCATATAATAGAGCAAAGATTCTTGGAGATTAGATGATTGGGAACCTTTTAAAAACTAACAGAAGGCAACAATAAAAGTCATTAAGAAGGTACAGATAGAATACAAAATTAATACCTAATAATATTAAAGAGAATACCAAAAGTTTCTTCAGATACACAAAGTGTAAAAGAGAGGTGAGAGTGGATTTTGGACTGCTGGAAAACAATGCCAGAGAGGTAATAATGGGGGACAATGAAATAGCAGATGGACTGAATAAGTATTTTGCATCAGTCTTCACTTTGGATGATAGTAGCAGTATGGTGAAAGTTCCAGGTGTCGGGGGCATGAAGTGTGGGAAGTTACCATAACTAGAGAGATTCTTTGGAAACTGAAAGTTCTGAAGTCACCTGAAACAGCTTGCTGTCCTCGTGACAAGACCTTGGTGGTGCCAGGGTATTCATTAGTCTCACAGCCTGGGGAAGAAGCTGTTACCCAATCTGGCAATCCTATGCTTCTGTACCTCCTTTCTGATGGTAGTGGGTGGGTGAAAGAGATTGTGAGATGGGTGATAGGGATCATCAACAATGCTTCCGGCCCTTTGTATGCAAAGTAAATGTCACAAGTGGGGAGTGGGGGACGAGAGAGACAGACACTGGTGATTTTCACTATCCTCTCTGGGGTCTTGCAGTCCAATGCCTTACAACATCCGTGCCGTACAATGATGCAGCCAGACAAGACGCTGTCAATGATGGTCCTGTAGAAAGCTGTTGGAATATTGTCGGAAAGTGTAGACAAACGCTATGCCTTCTTGTGCAATGAGGAGGTGTTGTGGGACAGTTAGATCATCCATTAAGTGCACACCAAGGAACTTTGTGCTCTTCACTCCCTCCGCAGCAGAGCTATTGATGTGCAATGGAGAGTGGTCAACCTGTACCTCCCTAAAATACACAATTACCTCTCTTGCCTAGTCTACGTTAAGACTCAGGTTGTCGTCCTCACACTTGACAAGCTTCCCTATATCCTCCCTGTATGCCGACTCATCATTGTTGCTGATGTTGTATCATCAGTGAACTTGATGGTCTGGTTTGAGCTGAATCTGGCAGTGCAGTCACGAGCAGGCAAGATAACCAGCAGCGGGCTGAGTACACAGCCCTGGGGGTGGGGTGGGGCAGTGCTCAGCAAGATGTTGCTGCAAAGTTGGACTATCTGTGAAAAAGTCCAAGAATCAGTTACAGAGAGGGACGTTGAATCCCACTGAGGACAGCTTACCCACCAGCCTCTGAGGGATGACCATGTTAACCCCGGAGCTGAAGTCAATGAACAATATCTTGGTGTATGAGGCACCATTTTCTTGGTGGGACATGAGAAAGTGGAGGGTCGAGGCTGTGGCATCATCAGTGGACTGGTTTAAGTGGTAGTAAACTGGAAAGGGTCCAATAAAGCACTGCATTAATGTCGAGGTCAGTGCAACTGGCTGGTAATTGTTTAGGCCAGTTGCCGTCCCTCCCTTAGGAACCAGAATGATGGTGGCTGCTTGAAGCCTGCGGGGACAGTGAACTGTTGTAAAGAAATGTGAAAGATGTTTGTTAAGACCCCTTTTAGATGGGCCACACAATCCCTCTGCACCTGACCACAGCTAGACCCAAAACTTTGTGGGGTTTACCCTAGCTTGGATCCTCCTCACCTCAGCTGCGGCCTGACAGGAAGCCTGCCCCTCTGTGGGGGTGGGGGTGGGGGGCTTTCCTCGACGTAAGACCATAAGATCATAAGATATAGGAGCAGAGGTAGGCCATTCAGCCCATCAAGTCTGCTCCGCCATTCAACCATGGGCTGATCCAATTCTTCCAGTCATCCCCACTCCCCTGCCTTCTCCTCATAGCATTGATGCCCTGGCTAATCATGAACTCATCTATCTCCGCCTTAAATGCACCCAGTGACTTGGCCTCCACATCTGATTGTGGTAACAAATTCCACAGATTTACCACCCTCTGACTAAAGTAATTTCTCCGCATCTCTGGCTAAATGGATGTCCTTCATTCCCGAAGTGATGCCCTCTTGTCCTAGACTCCCCTACCATGGGAAATAACTTTGCCATATGTAATCTTTTCAGGCCCTTTAACATTCAGAATGTCAATGAAAGTCATGTCATTCATTGTGTCAAATTGTGCTTAGAAGGAATTCAGCCTATCAGGAAGGATGGTATCACTGTCGTTGACGTGTAGGGTGAAATTGGACTTCCACATGGAATACAGTGTAGGGAAGTAAATGGCCATGCACTTTGGCCGAAGGAATAAAGCCGCAAGCTATTTTCTAATCAGGGAGCAAATTTAGAAGATGGAAGTGCAAAGGAATGTGGAAATCCTACTGCTAGTTCTCTAAAGGTTAACTTGTAGGCTGAATGTTTAGTAAGGAAGGCCAATGCAATTTTAGTATTCCCATCCAGAGGCCTAGCGTATAAAAGCAAGGATGTAATGCTGAGGCTTTATAAGGAATTGGTCAGATGACATGCGGAGAACTGTGAGCAGCCTAGGCCATGTATTGAAGAAAGGACGTGTTGGCATTGGAGAGGGTCCAGAGGAGGTTAACTAGAAAGACCCCTGGAATAAAAGGTAAATGTATGAGGAACATTTGACGGCTTTCGGCCTGTATTCACTGTAGTCTAGAATAATAAGGAGAAATCTCATTGAAGCCTACTGAATATTGAAAAGCCTATAGAGAGTGGACATGGAGAGTATATTTCCAATAATGGGAGAGTCCAGAACCAGACAGCACAGCTTCAGAATGAAAGGATGTTCCTTCAGAACAGAGGTGAGGAGGAATTTTTTTTTTTGGATAGCAGGTAGTGAATCCATGGAATTCATTGCCACAGAAGGCTGTGGAGGCCATGTCATTGGAATTGAAGGTAGACAGGTTCTTGATTATTTAGGGTGTCAAAGTTTATGGGGAGAGAGCAGGATGAATAATAAATCAGCCATGATCGAAAGGCAGAGCTGGCTTGTTGGTCCAAATGCTGAATTCTACTTCTATGATTTACTATCTCATTGTAATACAGGGCACAAAGGGTAAAGGGATTGCTTCAATGTACAGCCATTTCAGCGCCATAAAATAAACCAATATGTTCCATGCTTTTCACTTACCTTCAAAAGATTCTCTGCAGCTGCAAACCAATCATCTGTTGCAAACAGGATCTGGAAGACAGAAGAGCGGAAAAAGTGAATTTGTCCCTAATGTATCAAGGTTTTTTTTAATCTATCAACAAGGGAAGAGACTGAACAGGGGAAGACATTTTCCTGTGGGTGGTGAGAAGTATCTGCCAGAGTCTCTGCAGACTGTAACAAACAATCTGCTAGAGGGACTCAACGAGTCAAGCTGCATCCTTGGGAGAAATTAAATATCGACGTTTCAGATGTAGTGCTTGTCAGCATTGCCTTTCCTCCCATAGATGCTACTCAATCCATTGAGATCCTTCAGCAGATGGATGGTTGGTCCACATTCCAGCATCTGCAGTCTCCTGGATCTCCATTCCAAGCTACTCTCATTATAAGCACTAGAGCTCTCTAGGAGATTCTTGGAAAAGGTCACACGCAGACTAATGTGTCTTGAAGTTAGCAGTGAAAATTAAACGGACCAAAATAGAGAAAGGAAAAGGCACAAAAAAATGGGAAAGAGAATTGAATAGGGTTAGGGTTAGGATTCAGGTTAAAATAATGGTTTAAGTAAGCTAATACAGCAGGGGGAATGGGAACCAGTATGATAGAGCTGAGGATGAGCCGGCAGGTTTACAAGTAGATGATGGGAGTAATATGAATGTAACGGAGGACAAGCCAATGATTGGGTGCAAATGCAAACAGTGCAAGGAGTTAAGCTGTACCACAGAGGCATAATCTAAAAGGGTGAAGAATGCAGGACTGAAGGTGTTGTATTTAAATGCACGTAGCACTCGGAATAAGGTGGATGAACTCATGCTGCAATTAGAAATTAAATGGTATGATGTTGTGGGCATCACTGAGTCATGGCTGAAAGAAGGTCATAGTTGAGAGCTTAACATCAAAGGATATACTTTGCATTGAAAGGAGAGGCAGGAAGGCACAGGCAATGGTGTGGCTCTGTTGGGAAGGGATGGAATTACATCTTTAGAAAGAGGTGACATAAAGTCAGAAAATGTTGAATCTTTGTAGGTGGAGTTAAGAAACCGCAAGGGTAAAAAGCCATTTTGGGAATCATTTATGGGCCTCCAAATAGTAGCCAAGATGTGGGGTTGAGATTGCAAAGGGAGTTGGAAAGGGCATGTAATAGAGGGCTTATATGTAAGGGAATTGGAAACATTAGGTTGGTGTCAGATTGCAAGAGGGGGAATTTGTTGAATGCCTATGAGCTGAGTTTTTAGAACAGCTTGTTTCATGAGCTACAAGGGGAAAGGTGATCTTAGATTGGGTGTAGTGTAATAATCCAGATTCTATTAGGGAGCTTACAGTAAAGGAACCCTTAGGATGCAGTGATCATAATGTGATTGAATTCATACTGCAATTTGAGAAGGGGAAGCATAAGTCAAATATATCAGTATCACAAAGGAATAAAGGGAATTGCAGAGGCATGAGAAAGGAGCTTGCCCAGGTGGATTGGATGCGGTACTGGCAGGGAAGAAGGCAGAAAAGAGGTGGCTGAAGTTTCTGGGAATAGTTCACAAGGCGCAGAATAGATATGTCCCACAGAATAAGTTGTTCTCAAATGGCAGGGGCAGGCAACTGTGGCTGACAAGAGAAGCTAAGGACTCCAAAAAAGCCAAGGAAAGGGCATATAATGCCCCAAAAGTGAGTGAGAAGTTGGACAATTGGGAAGCTTTTAAAATCTAACAAAAGGCAACTAAAAAAGCCATAAGGGAAAAGATGAAATATGAGGGAAAACTATCCAATAATATAAAGCAGGATACTAAAAGGTTTTCAGTTTTATAAAGAGTAAAAAGGAGGTGAGAGTTGATATTGGACCACTGAAAAATGATGCTGGTGAGGAGAGTAATGGGGGTAAAAGAAATGGCAGATGAGCTAAATAAGTACTTAGCATCAGTCTTCACCATGGAAGACACTAAGAATGTGCCAGAGGTCCGTGAGCGTCAGGGAGAGGAGTGAGTACCATTGCTATTACAAAGGAAAAAGTGCTAAGCAAACTCAAAGGTCTTAAGGTGGATGAGTCACTTGGACCAGACTGATTTCATCCTGGAGTTCTGAAAAAGGTTACTGAAGAGATAGCAGATGCATTGGTTATGATCTTTCAAGAATCACTTGATTCTGGTATGGTTCCAGAGAACTGGAAAATTGTAAATATCATTCCACTCTTTAAGAAGGGAGGAAAGCAAAAGAAAGGTAATTATCGGCCAGTAAGCCTAACCTCAGTGGTTAGGGAAGTGTTGGAGTCCATTATTAAGGATGAGGTTTCGGGGTACTTAGAGACTAATGATAAAAGTCAAAGTCAGCATGGTTTTTGTAAAGGGAAATCTTGCCTGACAAATCTGAGAGCTCTTCGAGGAAGTTACAAGCAGGATGGACAAAGGAGAGACAGTGGATGTCATTTACTTGGATTTTCAGAAGGAATTTGATAAGGTACCACTCATGAGGCTGCTTAACAAGATAAAATCCTATGGTGTTACAAGAAATATATTGGCATGAATAGAGGAATGGCTGACAGGCAGGAGGCAGCAAGTGGGAATAAAGGGGGTCTTTTCTCATTGGCTGCCAGTGACTAGTGGTGTTCTTCAGGGGTCAGTATTGGGACCGCATCTTTTCACATTGTTTGTCAGTGATTTAGATAATGGAATTGATGGCTTTGTGAGAAAGTTTTCAGATGATACGAAGATAGATGGAAGGGTCGGCGGTGCTGAGGAACTTATGCGATTGCAGAGGACTTAGACAAATTGGAATAATGGGCAAGAAAGTGGCAGATGGAATATATCATTGGGAAATGTATGATTATGCATTTTGGTAAAAGGAACAAAAGTGAAGACCATTATCTAAATGGGGAGAAAATTCAAACATCAGAGGTACAAAGGGACTTAGGAGTCCTCATGCAAGACTTCCAGAAGGTTAATTTACTGGTTGAGTCTATGGTAAAGAAGGCAACTGCAATGTTGACATTCATTTCAAGGGGACTAGAATATAAAAACAAAGGAATAATGCTGAGGTTTTATAAGAATCCAGTCAGGCCACACTTGGAGAATTGTCAATGGTTTTGGGCCACATATTTCAGAAAGGATGTGTTGCCTTTGAAGAGAGTCTAGAGGAGGTTCATGAGGATTATTCTGGGAATGAATGGTAAACATATGAGGGGCATTTGGCAGCTTTGGGCCTGTACTCAATGGAATTTTGAAGAATGTGGGGGGATCACATTGAAACCTACCGAATGTTGAAAGGACTAGATAAGGTGTATGTGGAGAGGATGTTTCCTATGGTGGGGGTATCCAGAACTAGAAGGCACAGCCTCAAAATTAAGGGGCAACCTTTTAGAACAGAGGTAAGAAGGATATTTTTAGCCAGAGAATGTTGAATCTGTGGAATGCTCTGCCACGGACAGAGGTGGTGGCCAAGTCCGTAGGTATATTTAAGGCGGAAATGGTTCATTTCCTGATTGATCAGGGCATCAAAGGATATGACAAGAAGGTAGGTGTATGGGTTTGAATGGGATCCCGGATCAGCCATGATAGAATGGCAGAGCAGACTCGATGGGCTAAATGGCCTAATCCTGCTCCTATATCTTATGGGCTAGGAGCACCACAGTGTGTGGAGTTAACTTTCATTTATTAGGTGCTTTCAGTGTGGCATTGGTTTCACATAGTTTCACCCTTCTTCTATGCTGGAAATAATTTTACAATGAAAGCATCAGGAATAACTCAGTGTGATCTGAGGTCTCAGAACATCATTAATGTATCTTAAAACAACACATAGTAGTGCAATATTGTATAAACTGGCCAACTCATCTAAATCTTGTCATTCAAATTATCTTGGAATTTTATAGATCATATATTGATTTGCTGTTGTGAAATTTAGAGTGAAAGTCTTAGAATCAGACAACACAGAAACATGTCATTCTGTCCAATAATCCATGCCACTGTCAATTACCCATTCAACTAATCCCATTCAAATCAATATTGACAATTTAATTCAATCATTGTCCTGAGGCTAACTCATTGGGAATGATAGAATGAATTGGCAATGAAATTACACACATAAAAGTTGCTGGTGAACGCAGCAGGCCAGGCAGCATCTCTAGGAAGAGGTGCAGCCGACGTTTCAGGCCGAGACCCTTCGTCAGGACTAACTGAAGTAGTCCTGACGAAGGGTCTCAGCCTGGAACGTCGACTGCACCTCTTCCTAGAGATGCTGCCTGGCCTGCTGCGTTCACCAGCAATTTTTATGTGTGTTGCTTGAATTTCCAGCATCTGCAGAATTCCTGTTGTTGGCAATGAAATTAATTGTATTTGTACCATTCTGAATCTGGTTATCTTGATTTTGAGAGATTGGGACCATAAACTCCAAATGTTCATTACAATAGAAACAACTCGTGTCTATGCACCATCTTTAACGTAATAAAATATTCAGGAAAAAAAACAGAGCCATAGGCAGATAACTAAAAGCTTGAGAACAGTGATAGATAATAAGGAATGTCTTAAAGTAGAGAAGTTGGTGCAAGGTGGAACGATCTCACATTAGAAAAGGCAAACAGTTACTGTGGACATGAAGAAGAAAAAAGAATGAAATGAAGTCTACTCAAACTTATGTGACATGCTTTTTTTCTGCAAAAAAAACATTGCAAGTCATTATCTTTTACACGATTAATTATTGTAAGTAATTACTGACAATAATTCCTCTGACTATTGACATAAATGCAATGAATCCTGTAAATTTTCAGCAATAATATAAACCTGTAAGAATTTCTATTCTCTATCATCACATTTGAATACATCAATTGGCAAACTTTCCCTTGTTGTCTACTGACTTTGGTTTTACTAAAATTCTTGGCACTATACTCAGCCAACATCTGCTGTAGAAGCAAAGGCATTCAAAATCATCATTTCTCTGGAATAAGATTGGTTTTATCCACATTTAGATCATTTGTAATGAGTTCTGGGAAAAGTGCCCCAGTGAAACCCAGTGTAGGTTATATGGTGAATGTGCACTTTGAAAAAAATTGCTGTTAATTTCAGCTATCATTTTTCTGATGATTGACAGAGTATCAATTGGGATGAAAAGTCATTAGCCTGAAACATTAACTCCTCAGATCCTGAAACAAAAGATTGAAGATACTGGAATCAGGAGCAACAATCAATACACTGGAGGAACTCAGCTGGTCAAGCAGAGACCGTGGGTGGAAAGGAATTGTTGACATTTCACTGTTGATGAATCTTGATGCAGAGTTTTGACTAGAAACAACAGCAATTCCTTTCCTCTTACAGATGCCATTTGCCACTTGACCTTCTGAGTATCTCCTACAGATTGCTTGCTTCTCCACAAACAATGCCTAACCTGTAGAGATTTTTTTTCCTCATTTTCTGGTTTTGTTTCTGATTTCTGACATCTGCATTATTTTTATTCCTTTTCTGTTTCTGTCAATTCCACCAGGGCAATTTTCATATGGTCAATAATTATCAATGTTATTACTGATCGAGAACAACTTCACAGAAAATATGGGGTGCGTAATTCTAGGACACATGCTTCATTACTAGAGCCTTTTCCTCATCTTTGCTGTGTAGGCTCATTGTCACAGCATAAATTGGATTATCTAAATGTTGGCACCTGTGAAGATAAACTCAGAAGGTAAATTCTCTAAGCCTAAGTTTGCCAAAGCTTCAGGCTTATGTTTGATCCTCATGTTAATTTAAAACTTATCTAAATTAAAATGTTGGTAGAAAATTTGCTTTATTGTCAGAAGTGCTTATCTTTTGAATGAGACATTAAACCAAGATATTTAAATATTAAAAATTCCATTCCACAAATTAACCTATCCAACATTCTAATAGCACATTATTTAAAAATTTATTCATTGATCTGACATTAAGCTAAGTAGTTGACCCATTTCTCTATATAGCAATAAATGCCCTTCCACATTATTCCAGTTAAATCACGTTGGGAAATTGAGGACATGAAAGCACCTGTGTAAGTGAAACTTATAGCGCAGAATAGGCCCTTCCAGCCCTTCGAGCCATGCTGCTCGCCAATCCCCCGATTTAATCCTAGCCTAATCAAGGGACAATTTACAATGACCAATTAACCTACCTACCAGTATGCCTTTGGACAGTGGGAGGAAACCAAGGTGTCCAAAGGAAACAGACATGGTCCCGGAGAGAATTTACAAACTTCTTACAGGCAGCGGCAGGAACTGAACCCAGGTTGCCTGTACTGTAACGTTGTGCTAACTACTACACTACCATGCTGCTCTAAGTCCTTCCAAATTTCACTTGTGCCATGTAGCTTACCTTTGCTCCAGTTATTTCACAAGCCAAGTCATTCATATGGACAAAGTCTGGAAGTTTTTCGATGTTGCCCTGGATTGGACGAGCTGCCATTCTTCAATCTATTCTAACAGATTAAGTGCTGTTTTTTTTGGTTTGCTGAAATACAAAGATTGTGACAAAGGAACCTTTTAAAAATGCATGGACACTTTCTGGCTGAGCATTCCTTTTATACAACCCTCTCCATGAAACAACTTTTCACCTTAAAAGTAGTATCCACATGCAGGCTTTCTCACCTAATACATCAATATCACTTTCCACAGTATTTCACAGCTCTTTCTAAGTTTTTTTACTCTTTAATTATGAATTAACCAAAATATGAAATGCAATTCAAATATAAGCTGTAACATTCAGCAGGTGCTGTTTCAAGAAAAATAGAATTCAAATAGTTTTTTCCAACTTTCTATAAAAGTAGGGTGCTTATAAATCTAAATAAAAGTAAAACAAAGGAACAGAATTAAACAAAGGTTTTGCATCACTCAAAATCCTAAATAAAGAAAAATCACATCACTAGTTCAAAGCCTAGTGTTTAGTTATATTTGGATATTTGCAAATTGCAAGTCCACTCACTCTCAATTAAGTTATTAATCTGAAACTTGCAATTGCACATTTGATCAATGACTTACCAGTTTTCCTTCTGACAAGCCAGTTTGCAGCTGTAGCAAGCAGCCAGTGAGTTTAAAGTGCAAAAAAAATATTGAACAGCAAAACTGTAAACCTGCAGATTGAACTTAAGATCACAAAGTTGATGACGTAAATGTAGCTAGCTGCATTATTGGGCATTTCAAATTTCTAAATGGAAAACAGATTAGTTTTCTTATGCAGGTTCAAAATGTATGCCCAGGAATTGAATGGGAACTCGTTCTGATAATAAAATGGCAGTTTTTGCCAAATCATAAAACACCAATAAAATCTACTATGATAATGTGAGTTGTCCGTCAAGGTCTTGAGCGGCAACCTTTGGATCCAATTTCTATCTATGAGCTATTAGTGTATATTGATAACATTATCATGGATGACATACACAGAAGATGACTTTCACGTTCAGCTGAATTACACCAGGAAGTGACCAGTCCAGTTTCTCAACAGACAGGCTTCAAAATATATACAGTCACATTATTTATGCAATTTGCATATAAAAATTGGGAGTAAATGTTCTTCTAATACAACTTCGTCTACATAAGTGTATTATTAACCTTCATCAAATGATATGGTAGTAGCTTTGTATATGATAGGTTTATACATAAATAATTTGCTTACACATTCAAACACAGAAACTTCCATGATGCTAGGTCCCTCATTTTCATCAAATACTTTAATTAAAGTTGTGTGATATTAAAACTTCTCACCAACTGCCCAATTACAATGAAGAGGCAATTTCTCAGCAGCAAGTTTCTTGCAGGGTTAATTTATCATTTAAACAATGAGACTGTATCTGCATAATACCAGTCCTGACTGATGGTATCTGTTCAAATATTTCTGAAGCTTTTTGGAAGTTAGGGTTGAAATAGAAGAATTGGTGATACCTACATCTGATCAGCAGTTGCCAGGAAAATCATGAAATTTGGGATTTTCTTGCTTTAAGGAATTATTAACATTGGTTCACAGATTGAGAGGTCTGTGACCTGTGGTTATTAATTTACAGATCTCTCAGTCATACAATGGCAGACAGCGACATAATTTTAGACAAGTGAAAGTTACTTGGCATCATTTTTTACACACAAAAAAAAAGTTTTATCTAGGCTGGGAAGAGAGAGTTCACTATTTTAACAGATGTATTCTTCGATGATTTTTTAGGGATTATGAAGTTCTAAATTGTGAACTTTTGATCCAGTTTCTATATGCAAGAAATTAATGGGTATGTACACATGGTGGTTTCATGCACAAAGTATGATGGGGAATTATGCAATGTTTACATTGCACAAAACATTAACGATTTGTTGAGTTGAGAGTTGACAGATGTTTTAATGCCAAGAGTATTCATTTTGCAGTTCCACAAATTCCTAGGCTCGACAAAATTAATTTTGTGAATGGGGTTCTAGTTTCTCAAATATGACAGTTAAAATCTCATGACTTTTAAAAGACATTTTATAATTATATTTGTTTTATTTAAATTCCATATACATGACCGGTTTATTTCATTTTTCAGAAATGTTATTAATCGTTATGCTCTCTGAGTTCCTAATTTCCTTATCCCTGAGGATTCTTCACAGATTGGCTGCTGAGCTTGTTTGATGGCTTCACTCATCTGACAACGGGGCTCCCATTAATAGGGCAGGAGTGACGGCCAGGTTAGAAAGGGGAAATTCTGTGGCTCATACATCAGAGAATCTCTGTGAATGGTGAAGAGCAGATTTAATTGCAAAATCATTGCCAAAATATTACAGCTGAAATAATAAGACCAGAAGGTATAGGAACAAAACTAAGTCATTTGGCCCATCAAGTTTGCTCTACTGATCATGACTGATTTATTATTTCTCTTAATCCCATTCTTCTGCTTTCTCCTCATTATCTTCAACATCCTGACTAACCCTGACTATCAATCTCCACTTTAAATAATTCCAGTGACGTAGCCTCCACAGTTGTCTGTGGGAATGAACTCCACAGACTCACAACTCTCTGACTAAAGAAATTCCTCCTCATTCCTTCCATGTCCTCTCTATGGTGGACTTCCAATATTCGATAGGTTTCAGTGAGCTTTCACCACCACCCCCCACCCCCACCGCATTCTTCTAAACTCCATTGAGTACAGGCCTAGAGCAACAAGCACTCCTCATTTACGAGCTAAGTCTTTCATTCCTGGGAGCATTCTCATGGATCTCTTCTGGACTCTCTCTAATGCCAACACATCCTTTCTTAGACAAGGGGCCCAAAACTGCACATAATACTCCAAGTGCAGCCTGACCAATGCCTTATAAAGCTTCATGATTACATTCTTGCTTTTATATTCTAGACCTCTCGAAATAACTGATAACATTGTATCACATACCTTACCGCCGACTCAACCTGCATGTTAACCTTTAGGGAACTCTGCACGAGGACTCCCAAGTCCTTTGGCGCCTTTGATTTCTGAATTTTCTGCCCATTTAGGAAATAGCTTATGCCTTCTATCAAAGTGCATGACCAACCACTCTGCATTTCCCTACACTGTATTCCATCTGCCATTTTTTTGCCCATTCTCCTAATCTGACTAAGTCCTTCTGCAGACTCACCCCTCCAACTATCTTCATATCATCTGCAATCTTGGCTAAAAATACCGCCAATTCAATCATCTCAATCATTGGCATGTAACATGACTAGAAGCAGTCCTAACACTAACCCTGTGGAACACCACTAGTCACCAGTCCAAAAAAGACCCCTTTATTCCCACCCTTTGCCTCCAGACAGTCAGCCAATCTTCTATCCATGCTAGTATCTTTCCTGTAATACCATGGGTTCTTATCTTGTTCAGCAGCCTCATGTGTAATACCTTGTCAAAAGCCTTCTGAAAATCAAAATAAACAACCTCCACTGATTCACCTTTGTCTCTATCCTCCCTGTTATTTCCTCAAAGAATTCTAACAGATTTGTTAGGCAAGATTTCCCTTTACAGAAACCTTACTGACTTCAGCCTCCTTTATCCTGTACCTCCAAGTACCCCTATACTTCATCCTAAATAATGGACTCCAAAATCTTACCAACCACTGAAGTCAAGCTAACTGATCTATAATTTCTTGCTTTTTGACTCCCTCCCTTCTTAAATAGTGGGGTGACAATTTTCCAGTCCTCCAGAAGCATTCCAGAACCTAGTGATCATAAACATTTGATTCTGCAGATGCTGGAAATCCAGAGCAATATACTGGAGGAATTCAGCAGGCCAGGCTGTATCAATGAAAAAAATGAATAAACAGTCGACATTTTGGGCTGAGACCCTTCATCAGGACTGGAAAGAAATGAGAAAGATGCCAGAATAAGAAGGAAGACAAGCTAGAAAGTGGGAGGTAAAGCAAGGTGAACAACAGGAATTCTGCAGATGCTGGAAATTCAAGCAACACACATTAAAGTTGCTGATGAACGCAGCAGGCCAGGCAGCATCTCTAGGAAGAGGTACAGTCGACGTTTCAGGCCGAGACCCTTGGTCAGGACTAACTGAAGGAAGTTAGTAAGAGATTTGAAAGTGGGAGGGGGAGATCCAAAATGATAGGAGAAGACAGGAGGGGGAGGGATGGAGCCAAGAGCTGGACAGGTGATTGGCAAAGGGGATACGAGAGGATCATGGGACAGGAGGCCCGGGGAGAAAGACAAGGTGGGGGGGGGGAACCCAGAGGATGGGCAAGGGGTATAGTCAGAGGGACAGAGGGAGAAAAAGGAGAGTGAGAGAAAGAATGTGTGCATAAAAATAAGTAACAGATGGGGTACCAGGGGGAGGTGGGGCCTTAGCGGAAGTTAGAGAAGTCGATGTTCATGCCATCAGGTTGGAGGCTACCCAGATGGAATATAAGGTGTTGTTCCTCCAACCTGAGTGTGGCTTCATCTTTCCAGTAGAGGAGGCCGTGGACAGACATGTTAGAATGGGAATGGGATGTGGAATTAAAATGTGTGGCCACTGGGAGATCCTGCTTTCTCTGGCGGACAGAGTGGAGGTGTTCAGCAAAGCAGTCTCCCAGTCTGCGTTGGGTCTCGCCAATATCTAGAAGGCTACATCAGGAGCACCGGACGCAGTATATCACCCCAGCCGACTCACAGGTGAAGTGTCGCCTCACCTGGAAGGACGGTCTGGGGCCCTGATTGGTGGTAAGGGAGGAAGTGTAAGGGCATGTGTAGCACTTGTTCTGCTTACACGGATAAGTGCCAGGAGGGAGATCAGTGGGGAAGGATGGGGGGGACGAATGGACAAGGGAGTTGTGTAGGGAGCGATCCCTGTGGAAAGCAGAGGGGGGGGAGGGAAAGATGTGCTTAGTGGTAGGATCCCGTTGGAGGTGACGGAAGTTACAGAGAATTATATGTTGGACCCGGAGGCTGGTGGGGTGGTAGGTGAGGACCAGGGGAACCCTATTCCTAGTGGGGTGGCGGGAGGATGGAGTGAGAGCAAATGTACGTGAAATGGGGGAGATGCGTTTGAGAGCAGAGTTGATGGTGGAGGAAGGGAAGCCCCTTCCTTTAAAAAAGGAGGACATCTCCCTTGTGCTGGAATGAAAAGCCTCATCCTGAGAGCAGATGCGGCGGAGACGGAGGAATTGCGAGAAGGGGATGGCATTTTTGCAAGAGACAGGGTGAGAAGAGGAAAGCAAGGAGGGTGAGTGAGGCTGGATGAAGTAAGAAGTTGGGATGTGATAAGTGGAAAAGACACAGGGATGATAGGAGAGGAGAGTGAATCTTTGGAGAAAGGGAAGAGGGAGGGTTGGGGGGGCGAGGTGATAGACAGGTGAAGAGAAGCAGTGTGTGTCATATGGGGGGCATTGATGGTGGACCCAAATGCAAGACACAGACACTGAAGTATTAGGAACAGGACTAGGACTAGAGTTTGGGACATGACTGGATGCAGACTAGGAGCTGGGACAAGAGCACAGACTTGGGCTCAGACTTTGGATAGGAGAGCAGGACCAGGACCAGGAACTGGGAACTAGGAGCCTGGGCATGGACTCCGATCCAGAGACTGGACAAAGACCCAGTACCTGGGTCTTGACTTGGACTCGGACCCCGAAACTAGGTGAGGACAAGACGTGGCTACAGGACTGGACGCGGAACTCCTGCATAGGACGAGGCACATGGACAGGGCAAGAACCCAATGCCTTGACTTGGTCTTGGGAGAACAGGGAACACAGAGCCGAGGTCTTAGCAGAACAGGAACACAGAACCATGGTCTTAAGAGAGACAGGAACACAGAGACATGGAACATAGAGCCAGAACCAGGACTTGGGAACAGGACTTGGGCCGGGGCTCTACACAGAACACTGAGAGACAGTTCTCCACTCAAGGTAGCGGCAAACAGCTGGATCTACCCAGCGGAGGCGAGGGCACAAAGAGGTGGTTCCCAACACAAGGTAGCAGCAAATGGCCGGACCTACCTAGCGAAGGCGAGGACACAAAGAAACAGTTCCATACACCGAAAGACAATTCCTTATCTAGACACACCAAGGATCCGGTCTTGCTCCAGCGGTAGAACCTGACAGCAATACAGGCGAGGACACAGGCGAGGTTGCAGGCAAGGCTTCAGGAGGAAGGGGAAGGGAAGGGAACAGTCCAGCAACTGAAGCTGAACTCAAGAGCTTTTTATGTAGCCAGCCCAAAATGAGAATCATGTGCCACAATTAAGGCACACAACAGGACAAGGGAAAACCGGAAAACCTGGAATAAGGAACGATAGACCAGACCGCGAATCGGAATGCGGACTTCACGGACCAGACCATGACACTGTGAGGCCCAACTGGGGAATAGAAGAAGAGGGAAGGGGGAGGAAGAGAATTGCCCAATATTGGAAAATTCAATGTTCATACCATCAGGTTGGAGGCTACCTAGACAGAATATGAGGTGTTGCTTCTCCTAACTGAGATTGGCCTCATCATGGCAGAAGAGATTATAAGATATAGGGACAGAATTAGGCCATTTGGCCCAATGACTCTTCTCCGCTATTTCATCATAGCTGATCCAATTTTCCTCTCAGCTCCAATCTCCTGCCTTCTTCCCATCCATACTCCTTCCTGCCAAGAATCTATCAACCTCTGCCTTAAATATACATAAAGACTTGGCCTCCACAGCTGCCTGTGACAACAAATTCCACAGATTCACCACTCTCTGGCTAAAGAAATTCCTCCTTATCTCCATCCTAAAATGGCGCCCCTCTATACTGAGGCTGTTTCCTCTGTTTTTAGCCTCTTCCATCATAGGAAATATCCTCTCCACATTCACTCAAGATTCTGGAACCATTCCAGAATCTAGTGGTCATAATCACTAGATTCTGCCTTTCACAATTTGGTAGGCTTCAATGAGGTCACCCCTTATTGAATACAAGCTCTGAGCCATCAGATGCCCTTCATAGAACAAGCAATGAAGAGCTTGTCCTATGAATCCTGAAATCATTGTCACAATAGTGGACTGACCTGTCAGAATGGGAATGGGCATAGAGTTAAAATGGTTGGCCAACAGGAAATTCTGCTTTTTGCAGATGGAGCAGATGTGCTCAACAATGTGGTCCCCCAATTCATGCCGTGTCTTACCAACTGAGAGGAGACTACATCAGAAGCACCAGATACAGTAGATAACCCCAACAGATTCACATGTATAAAGTGTTGCCTAACCTGGAAGGACTATTATGGACCCTAAATGGAGATGCAGGAGGTGGAGAATGGGCAGGTGCAGCATTTCTGCTGCTTGCAGGGATAAGTGCCAGGTAGGAGATTAGTTGGGAGGGACAAATGGACAAGTAATGAAGGAGGAAATGATCCCTGCAGTAAGTGGAAAATGGGAGAGGGGGAGGTAATTTGTGTTTGGTGGTAGGTATATAAGAAATAATATTAAATCATTAGAAAGGGAAGATACAGAATCAGAAGGTGTCAAGTCTCTATGGGTTGAGTTAAGAAATGGCAAGGGTAAAAGGACCCTATTGGCAGTTGTATACAAGCCTCCAAACAGCAGCCGGGATGTGGATTACAAATTACAGCAGGATAGAAAAGGCATGGGAGAAGGACAATGACATGATAACCATTGGGGATTTTAACATGAAAGTGGATTGAGAAAACCAGGCCAGTACTGGACCTCAAGAGAGAGAATTTGTAGAATGTCTAAGGGATGGCTTTTTAGAACCGCTTGTTGTTGAGCCCACCAGGGGATCGGCTGTGCTGGATTGGGTGTTCTGCAACGATCCAGAGGTGATAAGAGAGCTTAATGTTAAGAAACCCTTAGGGAACAGTGATCACAATATGATCAAATTCACTTTGAAATTTGAGAAGGGGAAACTAAATTCCAATCTGTCGGTATTTCAGTGGAATAAAGGAAATTACAATGGCATGAGAAGGGAACTGGCCAAGGTTAACTGGAAAGGGACACCAGCAGGAAGGACAGCAGAGCAGTAATGGCTGGAGTTTCTGCAAAAAATGAGGGAAGTGCAAGAAAGATATATTCCAAATAATAAGAAATTTTCAAATGGAAGAAGGACACTACCGTGGCTAAGTGAGGTCAGAGCCAAAGTAAAAGCAAATGAGAGGACATACAAGGAAGCCAAAGCTCGTGGCAAGATAGAGGATTGGGAAGCTTTTAAAAACTTGCAGAAGGAGACAAAGAAGGTCATTAGGAAGGAGAAGATGAATTATGAAAGGAAATTGGCGACTAATATCAAAGAAGATACTAAAAGATTTTTTAAGTATATAAAGGGTAAAAGAGAGTTGAGGGTAGATATAAGACCAAGAGAAAATGACACTGGAGATATTGTAATGAGAGATGTAGAGATGGCAGAGGAACTGAATGCATATTTTGCATCAGTCTTCACAGTGGAAAACATCTGGAGTATACCAGACATTCAACAGTGTCAGGGAAGTGAAACATGTGCAGTGAAAATTATGACTGAGAAGGTGCTCAGGAAGCTTAATGGTCTGAGAGTGGATAAATCTCCTGGACCTGATAGAATACAGCCTTGGGTTCTGAAGGAAGTAGCTGGAGAGATTGCGGAGGCATTAGCAATGACCTTTCAAGAATCGACAAATTCTGTCATTGAACCGGATGTCTGGAAAATTGCAAATGTTACTCCGCTATTTAAGAAGGGTGGGAGGCAGCAGAAAGGAAACTATAGACCTGTCAGCCCGACATCAGTGGTTGGGAAGTTGTTGGAATCGATTGTTAGGGATGAGATTACAGAATACCTGGAGGCACATGACAAGATACACTAGAACCAGCATAGTTTCCTGAAAGGAAGATCCTGCCTGATAAACCTACTGCAATTTTTTGAGGAAATTACAAGTAGGGTAGACAAAGGAGATGCAGTAGATGTAGTGTACTTGGATTTTCAGAAGGCCTTTGACAAGGTGCCGCACATGAGGATGCTTAGTAAAATAAGAGCCCATGGAATTACAGGGAGATTACTAGCATGGGTGGGGCATTCGCTGATCGACAGAAAACAGAGAGTGGGAATAAAGGGATCCTATTCTGGCTGGCTGCAGGTTACCAGTGGGGTTCCACAAGGGTCGGTGTTGCAACTGCTGCTTTTTACAATGTATGTCAATGATTTGGACTGTGGGATTATGGATTTGTGGCTAAATTTGCCGATGATACAAAGATAGATGGAGGAATGGGTAGTGTTGAGGAAACAGAGAGCCTGCAGAGAGACTTTGATAGTTTAGGGGAATGCGCAAAGTGGCAAATGAAATACAATGTTGGAAGTGTATGGTCATGCACTTTGGTGGAAGAAATAAACAGGCAGACTATTATTTAGATGGGGAGAGAATTCAAAATGCAGAGATGCAAAGGGACTTGGGAGACCTTGTGCAGAATACCCTAAAGGTTAACCTCCAGGTTGAGTTGGTGGTGATGGAGGAGAATGCAACGTTGGTAGTCATTTCTAGAGGTATAGAATATAAGAGCAGGGATGTGATGTTGAAGCTCTATAAGAAGCTCGTGAGACCACACTTGGAATATTGTGTGCAGTTTTGAGCTCCTTATTTTAGAAAGGATATACTGACATTGGAGAAGGTTCACAAAAGATTCACGAGAATGATTCCAGGAATGAAAGGATCATCTGGCAGCTCTTGGGCTGTATTCCCTGGAGTTCAGGAGAATGAGGGGGATCTCCTAGAAACATTCCGAACATTAGAAGGCCTGAACAGATTGGATATGGCAAAATTATTTCCTATGGTAGGGGAGTCTAGGACAGGAGGACACAACTTCAGGATTGAAGGACGTCCATTTAGAACAGAGATGCAGAGAAATTACCTTAGTTAGAGGGTGGTAAATCTGTGAAATTTAGTTGCCCCAAGCAGCTATGGAGGCCAAGTCATTGGGTGCATTTAAGGCAGAGTTAGACAGGGTCTTGATTAGCCAGGGCATCAAAGGGTACAGGGAAAAGACAGGGGAGTAGGGATGACTGGAAGAATTGGATCAGCCCATGATTGAATGGCGGAGCAGACTTGATGGGCCGAATGGCCTACTTCTGCTCTTATATCTTATGGTCTTATCTTATGGGTCCCATTGAAGGTGTTGGAAGTTGTGGAGAACGATGTGTTGTTTGTGGCAGTTCATGGGGTGGTAGGTAAGGACAAGAGGAACTGTATCTCTGTTGAGGCGGTGGGAAGATGGAATGAGGATCACATTAATGTTGCTTCCTTTCCAGTCCTGATGAAGGGTCTCAACCCTAGGAATCAACTGTTTATTCATTTTCATAGTTGCTGCCTGGCCTGCTGAGTTCCTCCAGCATTTTGTGTGTATTGTTTGGATTTCTAGCATCTGCAAATTTTCTCTTGTTTGCGATTTGACTCACTTCTCTTTTATTCCTTATACTATATCTGAAAACACTTTTGGTATCATCTTGTCATGTATTGGCTAGCTTGCCTTCATATATCATCTTTTCCCTCCTTATTGCTTTTCAGTTGCTTTCTGTTGTTTTTAAAATCTTACCAATTTTCCAATTTTCTAGATTCCCACTAATTTTTGCTATTTATATGCTCTCTCTTTTGCTTAAATGCTGTCCTGGACTTCCTTCATCAGCCACAATTCCCTTTAAGATAGTTATTCTTTGGGATGTACCTGTATCTATCCTGCATTTTCTCAACTGCTCCCAAAAACTCCAGCCATTGCTGTTCTGCTGTCATCCCCGATAATGTCCCCTTCCCATCAACTTTGGCGAACTCCTCTCTCATGCCTCTGTAATCCCCTTCACTCCACTGTAATACTGTTACATCTTATTTTAGCTTCTCCATCTCAAACTGCAGAGTGAATTCTATCATATTATGATCACTCCTTCCTAATAAGCTCCCTCATCAAATCTGGTACATGACTCATCACCCAATCCAAAATTGTCTTTTCCCTAGTGGGCTCAACTACGACCTCCTCTAAAAAGCCACTTTGTAGGCATTCTACAAATTTCTTCTCTTGGGATCCAACACCAATCTGATTTTCCCAATCACTGGCATATTGAAAACCCCTCTAACTGTCACTGTGGAAGATACTAGCAGTATTCCTGATGTGATGTGGTGTGTTTAAGAAGAGAAGTGAGTGCAGTTACTGTTACAAGAGAGAAGGAGCTCAAAAAGCTGAAAGACCTAAAGGCACATAAGTCACCCGGACCAGAGCAACTGCACCCTAGGGTTCTGAAAGAGGTAGCATTAGAGATTGTGATGGCATTAGAAATGATCTTTCAAAAATCATTGGACTCAGGCATGATGCCAGAGGACTAGAAAATTGCAAATGTTATTCCACTCTTTAAGAAAGGAGGAAGGCAGCAGAAGGGAAATTATAGACCATTTAGCCTGACTTCAATGGTTGGGAAGATGTTAGGGTCAATTGTTAAGGATGAGGTAATGGAGTACTTGGTGACACAGAACAGATAGCACAAAGTCAGCATGGTTCCTTTCAGGGAAAATCCTGCCTGACAAACCTGTTGGAATTCTTAGAGGAGATTACAAGTAGAATAGATAAAGGGGATGCAGTTGATGTTGTATATTTGGACTTTCAGAAGGCACTTGACAAGGTGCCACACATGAGGCTGCGTACCAAGTTAAGAGCCCATGGTATTACAGGAAAGTTACTAACATGGTTAGAACATTGGCTGATTGGTAGGAGGCAGTGAGTGGGAATAAAAGGATTATTTTCTGGTTGGCTGCCTGTGACTAGTGGTGTTCCACAGGGGTCGGTGTTGGGACCACTTCTTTTTATGCTGTATAGAAATGATTTAGATGATGGAATAGATGGCTTTGTTGCCAAGTTTGTAGATGATACAAAGATTGGTGGAGGGGCAGGTAGTGTTGAGGAAACAGGTAGGATGAAGAAGGACTTTAAAAGGTTCGGGGAATGAGCAAGAAAGTGGCAAATGAAATACAACATTGGAAAATGCATGGTCATGCACTTTGGTAGTAAAAATTAAAGTGTGGACTATTTTCTAAACAGGGAGAAAATCCAAATATCTGAGATGCAAAGGGACTTGGGGGTCCTTGAGTAGAACACCCTGAAGCTTAACTTGCAAGTTGAATCAGTGGTGAGTAAGGCAAATGCCATGTTAGCATTCATTTTAAGAAGTCTTGAATACAAGAGCAAGGATGTGATGCTGAGGCTTTGTAAAGCACTGGTGAGGCCTTACCTTGAGTATTGAGAACAGTTTTGGGCCCCTCATTTTAGAAAAGATGTGCTGGCATTGGAGAGGGTCCAGAGGAGGTTCACAAGGATGATTCCAGGAATGAAAGGGTTATCATACGAGAAACGTTTGATGGCTCTGGGTCTGTACTCGCTGGAATTCAGACGGATGGGGGGAGGGGTCTCATTTAAATGTTTTGAATGTTGAAAGACCTAGACAGAGTAGATGTGGAAAGGATGTATCCCATGGTGGGAGAGTCTAGGACAGGAGGGCACAGCCTCAGGATAGAGGGGCACCCTTTCAAAACAGAGATGCAGAGAAATTTCTTTAGCCAAAGGTTTGTGAATTTGTGGAATTTTTTGCCACTTGCAGCTGTGGAGGCCAGGTCGTTGGGTGTATTTAAGGCAGAGATTGGTAGGTTCTTGATTGGACACGGCATTAAAGGTTACAGGAGAAGGCCGGGAAATGGGGTTGAGGAGGAGATAGAAAAAAAGGATCGGCCATGATTGGATGGCGGAGCAGACTCGATGGGCCAGATGGCCTAATTCTGATCCTATGTCTTATTGTATTATGGTCTTATCATAACATTGCCCTTTTTACATGCTTTTTTTTTAATCTCCCGTTGTAATTTGTACCCCATATCCTGGCTACTCTTCAGAGTTCTGTTTATAACTCCCATCAGGGTCATTTTATCCTTGCATTTTCTTAACTCTATCCACAAAGATACTGTATCTTCTGATCCTATGCCATTTTTTCTAAAGGTTTGATTTCATTTTTTTGCCAACAGAGCCACCCGATCCACGCTGGCTACCTGCCTGTCATTTTGATACACCGTGTAACCTTGAATGTTAAGCTCCCATCTATGATCTTCTTTCAGCCATGAATCAGTGATGCTGATAACATCATACCTGCCAATTTCTAAAGGCACTACAAGATCATTTTCGTAATTCCATACATTGCTTGCATTCAAATGTAACAGCTTCAGTCCTGTATTCACCAGCCTTTTCTATCTTGCCCCCATGTTGCCTTACTTGTATAATAATTGCCTTATCCCCTGCTCTATCACTCCCGTTCCCATCTCCCTACCAAATTAGTTTAAACCCTCCCCAACAACTCTAGCAAACCTGCCCGCAGGGCTATTGGTCCCACTCTAGTTCAGGTGTAACCCATTCTTTTTGTATAGGTCCTACCTTCCCCAGAAGAAATTCCAATGATCCAGAAATCTGAAACACTGTCCCCTGCACCAGTTCCTCAGCCATTCATTCATCTGCCAAATTACCCTGTTCGTACTCTCACTGGAGTATGACACAGTAGCAATGTAAATTACCACCTTTGTGATTCTTTTCCGCCATCTACCTAACTCCCTGCATTCTCTCTTCAGAACCTCCTCCCTTTTCCTACCCATATCATTGGTACCAATATATACCACAACTTCTGGTAATTTGCTCTCCCCCTTTAGAATGCTATAGGCCCAATCTGAGACATCCTTGACCCTAGCACCTGGAAGGCAACATACCATCCAGTTATCTCTTTCACGTCCACAAAATCATCTGCCTGTTCCTCTAGTTATGGAAACCCCCATCACCACTGAACCCCTCAGGTCTTCCCTTCTGAGCCACAGAACCAGGGTCAGAACCACAGTCGCTGCAGCTTTCCCTGCTAGGCCCCTCCCCTCCAGTACCCAAAGCAGTATGCTTCTTATTAAGGGGAGGTACCACAGAGGTACTCAACACTGTCTTCCTATGCTCCTTCCCTCTTCTGAAAGTCTCTCCTGCAACTCGGGGCAGCTACCTCCCTGTTCCCTCTATCTATCACCTCCTCATTCTTCTGTATGAGCTGAAGGTATCCAGCTGCAGCTCCTAGACCCCAACACAATGGAGCTCCCACAATGGCCGCTCCACTTAAAACTAACTTCTTTTTGTTGGTCTTTGCAAAGTGCCTAATAAATAGTTATGATTGAAGACCGCCGAAAAGTCTCAAAAGGCTCCATGCTTTTATTAAATTTCGTGTCGCTTCACCAGCAAGTGACTGCTCCTGATGATTGAAATCCACGAAAAGTACTGAAAGGTCCCAAGCTCTGTTTAAATCTCATGACGTCGCACCAACAAGTGTCTGCCCATGATGAACGAAGCCCGCTGAAAAGTCCTGGAAGCCCCCAAGCTCTTTTTAAGTCTGACGCTCACTCACCAACAAGCATCTGCTGGGAATGATGGAAGCCTGCTGAAGTAGACAGACTGATGAGGTCTAGGGTGAGGAGATATTATGCAGAGGGGACAGGAAGGGGCTGAACTCAGAAGCTCATCAATAAAATACATGACAGGGGAATTGAAGTGTGATAGAATGGAAGTAAAACTTTAATAGAATGTTAAAGTCAAAGGGTTATACAGCAAGAAACAGTCCCTTCTGAACATCCTGTCCAAGCTGACCATCAATTATCCATCCATGCTAATCAATTTACCAGGCTTTGGTTTATAGCCTTCAATGCACTGCTGATTCAAGCATTCATAATTCTTAAATATCAACAGTCTCTGGCACTTATCCAGATTTATGTTCATGAAGATATCTGATACTTCCCCTCTTTTCATGATAATATGCTCTAAAATCACCATTTCCCTCTTCAAATCCTCCAGCTGCAATGTCCAAATTCTTAGTGAATACAGAAGAGAAATATTCATTTAAGACCTTGCCCACTTCCTTTGTAGCTCCATGCACAGATTTCGTCTTTGGCTCCTCATGAGCTGCACTCTTACCCTGGCTTGCTCCTTATATACATAAAGTGCCTTGAGATTTTCTTTAATCGTACCAGCATGTGATATTTCATGGTCTCTATCTGCTCTCTGAGCTTCTTTCTTAAGCACACACCTACAAGTCCGTACTTCTGAAAGACCTCTCCCAGTTTTAGTACTCTATGCCCACGTGATCAGTTCTTCAATGCTCCTTGAATTCAGCACCCCCTGGAATTACCCGTCATCCTTATGGAAAAACATTGGTTTTCACTTTGAAAGGACTCCCTAATAGCTTGCTCTCCATATGATACTGCCCTGAATTGGGTAGACAGCTAGGAAGCAATATCCTTGGTTGACCCTGATCTAATTCAAAAGACTCCCACCTCCAAATATATATCTACCAATAATTAACTGCTCCCCATCTACATTTGCAAAGTGATATTTACTGATTTTGAAATTGATCTTTCCGATTCATTAATTTCTAGACCATCCTTTTCACTCACTTCCTCTGACACTTCAATCAGGGGCCCCAGTTTCATTCCCTTAGATTCAGTCTGGCCCCATTCCCACTAAGACTAGTTTATCAAAGTTGCACAGATGAAAAACTGCTGAATGTAGCTCTCTATGTAATTCGATCCACCTTCCTCACCAGTATACATTGCTGTTGGTTACCCAAAGTATCCATCCATCCTCTGACTTTGTCCATACTTCATTTGGTTATAATCCTTCAATACCTCTATTGGACCTACTCATTTTGCAGTCTGCCCTTCTCATCCACTATCCCACAATTTGTACTCTCATTGTTCATTATTTCCTGCCTGACATTGTTTCCCCTCTTCTTTCTTTACAATCCAATGTCAAAGTATATCTACTGTATACATACTTGAGATTCATCTTCTTGCAAGCAGCCACTAAATGAGAAACACAATATAACACATTAAAAAAAAACCCTATGTAACAGACACTGTCAAACACTCAATGTGCAAAAAGAACAAATTGTGCAATCAATAAGAAAGTAGACAAATAACACAGAGAACATTAACCACGGAGTCCCCAAACGCAAGTCCACAACCGCAGAGCCGGTTCAGAGCTGAGGCGAGCACGAATGGTTGAAGGGCACAGCTGCAGAATCAGTTCAGTGCCTCGCAAAGCAGAGAGCTGAACTCTGGTTTGTCCTTCACCCTCAGCCTTGATCAAACTCTGCAAATAGTGAAATAATTGTCAATAAAGCACATGGGACATGAACTGCAGCGTCCCTGAAAGAGAGCCGGCAGCTGCGGACCCCTTCAGCATTAAGGCAAGAAAGGCCCATTCAGGAACCTGATGGCTGCAGGGCAAAAGCTACTCCTGAACCTTCTGTCAGCTGCACTATTTGCAACTTTACTATCTGCTTTAGACCATACACCAGAGCAGGTCCAGGCGGCACAGCTGAACATTCCACTGGGTCAGGGTGGAAAAAAATCATGCAATGGAATTCCTGCTAGAACTTTCCTAGCCCTGGGATGTCCCTAAGTGATTCACAACCAATGATGTATATTTTAAATATACTGCACTTACCGTTGTAATGTGGGAAAATATTTCAGCCTGCTTTTGCCCACCAAGCTCCTGGAACCAGAATGATGTAAACATCCAGAAAGTCTATTCTTGGTGACATTAGTTGGGGAATAAAAAGTGCTGGCCAAGACATCAGCAAAGCTCTTTTGCTCTTCTTTACCAAGTGTCATATGACCTTTAAATTCCACTCATGAGGACACTTTATTTGAGGCCAACTTGTACCTGGCCCACATCCAAAAAAAACACAAAATTTTGCTACTTCAAGCACAAGAGTGATGATTCATCCCAATAGCATAATTGTCACAGAAACTTCAAAAACATTTTCTCACCCTGGTTGAAGATACTGACTGTGCCTTCAGTATAGGAAAGGAGGCTGTGATTGCTATTTGGTGTTATACAATAGCTAAAGACTCCTCTGTGAAAAAGGTTCCAGAATCCTCTCTAATTTTTTCTTTCTTCTTTTCAGCTGCTTCTTAAAAAAATGCTTTTTCAACTTCATCTAACCTAGTAACTCATACACTTTCATGTCCAATTTTGTTTAGTAATGCCTCTGTTATACATTCTGTTTTCATTATCTTAAGTGAGCTGTGGTTCCCTCAGGTCATCACATTCTGTATTAAAGCCATAGTTATTTTCTGTTTGCTCCATTGGGTAGGCCACGTTGCTTGCTTGCCCAAACACCAGCATCTGAAACCGACTATCTCACAGGAAGAGAGAACTACATGAACTAAGGAAGTATTCCAGTGTTTAAAGCGTTGAAGAAAGCGCATCCTTGATTTATGGAATCCTCTGTCTCTGACAACTCAAACTGGAGAAGGATCATTTGGGAACGGTCCAGAGTATTTCAGATCCATGCATCAGGAGTTCATAGAAGCCTGCTATGCACCTGGAACTTACTGCACCATGCAGCACGTGGAAGGATCTCGTTCACAGATTGGTCTCTTGGAAGCAACAAAATCTAACTGGAATCAAATCATCCTCAGTCCTGAGAGGCTGCTTAAGAAGAGCAATATTTTTGTTGTGTATACTTTTTCTTACGCATGCTACAATACATATTTCTATTAAAATGAATATTAAAAGATGATAAAGCACTTTGGCCGGCTGGTGGTGCAGTGACATCAGCACTGGACTCCGGAGTGAAGATTCCTGAGTTCGAACCCAGTCGGGCTGCTCCCAGGCACGCTTTCCATCCATGCTGGGTTGAGCGTCGAGCTTGCAACTCGGCCTCATAAAAAAAATAAAGACTGAGCTGTGAGAAAGACCTGGGGAACCACTCACAGAATCTTTCCTCCAAGACAACCACTTGAAACGTGGTCGCCGAGGCTCTGGCAGAGTATGGCATACAAAAAAAAGCACTTTGGTGAAGCACTTAAATGTCTATTCAAAGAACTGGGAATTATGAGGTGTCAACAAAAGCTCAATCTACTTAAAGAGATGCAGTTTGAAAATTCTTGGAACAATAACAAGAGATTTTTCAAACTTAGAACTATGGAGCTGAATTGAGGGTTGAAAAGAGAGCTAAATGAGTAAAGAGTGGAATGGGAACTCTCAGGGTGGGGTGGGAACAATAAAACAGAGGAACCAAGAAGGTGCAAAGACAGGTGCAAACAATTTCTATCAAGAAACTCTAGCAGTGTCTGCAACTCTTCTTCAAATTCCATCTTCCTCTCACCTGTCAACACAGCCCTTAATCACAGTAAACAGAAATAGCAAATTGATGCTGGCAATTTGAAATTTCATCAGAAAGTGGAAAGTGACCTTGAAGGCAGCTTTAGCAGTTACAGGGTATATACATTTTATTTGAGTAAGAATACTAGTGAATGTAAGATGAAAAATTAAAAATCAATCTATCAAATAAAAGTGATGATAGCTGGTTGTGGAACGCAGTGGAGTGTAAAGGTATAACAGTTCTGAGACAACTTTACATTCAGAAAGCATATAATAGTATTTTTCCACGTTACATAAAGTAAAATCATACATTTCTGAAAAGTATAACAATAAAAGAAAGAACAGCTTTTATTTCCATTTTTTGAAATAAATACAGAATAAAGACAGTATTTTAGTGTATTTATAGTATTCAGTATATATTTCTTTTGCGTTTATTTTACCTTGTACATTTTGTCTTACCCAATTCTCAAATGCTATTGGACAATACAGATATAGTCTTGGTTGGATGTCAGTTTTTGTTATTCCATGCCCATTACATACGCTGAGCAGCTCTTGGTCTATTATGAATGCACCATAGTTTGTGCTAGTTTTTGATTTCTGGATTTCTTTGTTTGGATTGCAGTTCACATCTAATTAGAAGCATTTTTAGTTGAGCTATTTCAGTAATTGAGTAAACCACATCACCTCAATCAAATAATCTAATATAACAATAGTTTCAGTTGTGTACTAAATATTTGTTAGTATTGCTGGTGTAGGAGATCAGCAATGAATCAATGGCACTGACTATAATGAAAGTGAGATTACATAATGCCAGCAACACAGTGGAATTTAGATAAAATGGAGAGATATCAAGCTGCCAAATCTTTTGCAGTATTGACTTGATCCACACCTACTGGAGTAGAGTGTAGGTGTATGAAGTAAGTTCAATAAGAGATTTAATTTACAGGGGAAATGATGAATCTACATCAAGCCCATGATTGTCACGTGTATGCTGAGCTCTGAAGGTAAAACATGACGTTAGAAAATTCAGAGGGAACAGATTTGAACTGGAGGAGGCCCAAGAACTGATAAACCTTTAATTTCCTTTTAAAAGGTTAATTGCTTATTGCGCATTGTGAGACTATAGAAGTTCACTGAATAACAAAATGGTTATAACACAGGATAAGGCCATACAACCTTCCTATTTTGCACCAGCTGTGGATAGAATTAATCCAATTAGTCTCACTGCCCTGACTTTCCCCAATGAATTACCCTGCAAATCATTTCATTTTAACTATCTGTTCTCTTTTCAATGCTACATGTCAGACCCTAGCCATTTGCACAGTAAAACAAATATTCCTTGTGACTTTTTTTTTCTGTTGCCATCTTCATTCCATGTTCCTCCTGTTCTTGAACTCTCAATGAATAGGCGAAGTTTTTCCTGATCTACTCTGTCCATTCTCTTCATAATTTTAAATGCCCTTCCCACGCAACCACTTCTGTTCCAAGGATAACAACTGCGGATTCTTCAGTCTGTTCACAAAACTAAACCCCTCATTTCTGGCATTATTTGTAATACGAATTTAAATACCAAAAGTAGTACCATTTTGGCTACCTTTGTGTTTAAATTTGTATTACAAACAATACAATTAGTTATTTTAATGTATTTCAATAAAAAAGTGCTATTTTGACTTGATACAATATTGTGAAATAAATGATTTTATATCAGTCTCTGCTTATATGCACCTCTCATTTTTTATTACTTAACATTCCAGAAAGCTTTGCCGTTAAACACTATTCTGTAAAGTCCAAATTATCTTCAGTATTCTTTTCAGTAAAGATAAAGAAGAAGAAATCTGTTCTGCTAATAGTTTAATACATTTATCTTAGTTGTGCTGTATATCTAATAATAGTGAGAAACAAAATTTAGACTGAAACTCTGGTGGTTTTATCATTTTTCATTGAGGTATCATAGCTTATAAAACCAATACCAATTTATCCATTGCAGTACTACTATACATCAGGAATTAAGGTGCATCTTTGTCAAATTCACAGACAAAATACATTGTAATATGACAGGCAACATCATTCCATCCCCCAGAAGATACCATTTCTGCACAATCTTCTTCACCGTAGGCATTGTTTGGCTCTCCGTTCCGCCACTTGTTGAAGGACAGCAGGGGTGACCCATCTGAAAAGGTGAACTGGCCTTCCTCCTCCAGATCATTTATGCCAATAAATACTCTGCTGAGCCCTGCTTCTCTGACATAGGATGCAATCAGGCTATTGGTTGCCTCATCTTTAGGCATTGTGAGAAGTCCTCCTCGATCACGACAATACACATGGGCATCAGCGTACCTTTTCTCTTCCTTCACCAGCAGGTAAATCTTATTTTCTACCTCTCGTACTCCAGCAACAGCTGCAGGGGAGGGCAGTGCTGAAAAGTGAGCACTTTGATTTCTGTTATATTTAATAAGACATAAACAGCTTTATAAAGACACGTTTCCCCCATACAAATTATTACATGACCTAACATGACTACTCACGTGTTCAAATGAATTTATGCAAATGCTACTGGAGGGGTAATGTGAAAAGATTTCACCACCGTTGCGATGTTTGTTCCTCTGTAATAAATCCAAACCTTGATGTTGCATAATTTTAATTGTGAATGAGATTAAGTATTAGAAACGTAGAAAACCTACAGCACAATGCAGGCCATTCAGCCCACAATGCTGTGCCAAACATGTACTTACCTTAGAAGTTACTGAGGGTTACCCATAGCCCTCTTTTTTCCTAAGCACCATGACCTATCCAGGAGTCTCTTAGGTATCGTATCTGCCTCCACCATTGTTGCTGGCAGCCCATTCCACACACTCACCACTCTCTGCGTAAAATACATCTGACATCTCTTCTGTACCTACTTCCAAGCACCTTAAAACTGTGCCCCCTTGTGTTAGCCATTTCAGCCCTGGGAAAAAGCCTGACTATCCACACGATCAATGCCTCTCATCATCTTATACACCTCTGTCAGGTCACCTCTCATCCTCTGACGCTCCAAGGAGAAAAGGCCAAGTTCACGCAACCTATTCTCATAAGGCATACTCCCCAATCCAGGCAACGTCCTTGTAAATCCCCTCTGCACCCTTTCTATAGTTTTCACATCTTTCTTGTAGTGAGGTGACCAGAACTGAGTGCAGTACTCCAAGTGGGGTCTGACCAGGGTCCTATATAGCTGTAACATTACCTCTCAAACTCAGTCCCACGATTGATGAAGGCCAATGTACCATATGCCTTCTTACTACAGAGTCAACCTGCGCAGCAGCTTTGAGTGTCCTATGGACTCAGACCCCAAGCTCTCTCTGATCCTCCACACTGCCAAGAGTCTTACCATTAATACGATATTCTGCCATCATAGTTGACCTACCAAAATGAACCACCTCACACTTATCTGGGTTGAACTCCATCTGCCACTACTTAGCCCAGTTTTGCATCCTATCAATGTCCCACTGGAACCTCTGACAGCCCTCCACACTATCCACAACACCCCCAACCTTTGTGTGATCAGCAGATTTACTAACCCATCCCTCCACTTCCTCATCCAGGTCATTTATAAAAATCATGACGAGTAGGTGTCCCAGAACAGATCCCTGAGGCACACCACTGGTCACCAACCTCCATGCAGAATATGACCCGTCTGCAACCACAATTTGCCTTCTGTGGGCAAGCCAGTTCTGGATTCACAAAGCAAGGTCCCCTTGGATCCCATGCCTCCTTACTTTCTCAATAAGCCTTGCATGGGGTACCTTATCAAATGCCTTGCTGAAATCCATATACACTACGTCTACTGCTTCACCTTCATCAATGTGTTTAGTCACATCTGCAGAAAATTCAATCAGGCTCGTAAGGCACAACCTGCCTTTGACAAAGCCATGCCGACTATTCCTAATCATATTATGCCTCTCCAAATGTTCATAAATCCTGCCTCTCAGGATCTTCTCCATCAACTTGCAGATGGGGCCAAGTCATTGGGTGCATTTAAGGCAGATAGGTATCTGAGTAGCCAGGGCATCAAAGGTTATGGGGAGAAGGTGGGGGAGTGGAACTAAATGGGAGAATGGATCAGCTCATGATAAAATGGTGGAGCAGACTCAATGGGCTGTATGGCCGACTTCTGCTCCTTTGTCTTATGGAACTTAGTAACCATTGAAGTAAAACTCATTGGTCTATAATTTCCTGGGCTATCTCTACTCCCGTTCTTGAATAAGGGAACATCCGCAACCCTTCAATCCTCCGGAACCTCTCCCGTCCCCATTGATGAGTCCAAAATCATCGCCAGAGGCTCAGCAATCTCCTCCCTCACCTCCCACAGTAGCCTAGGGTACATGTCGTCCAGTCCCAGAGACTTATCCAACTTGATGCTTTCCAAAAGCTCCAGCACATCCTCTTTCTTACTGTCTTTTTGCTCAAGCTTTTCAATCCACTGTGTCATCCCTACAATTGCCAAGATCCTTTTCCATAGTGATAGTGACATCGCATAAAATCACATGAATGGAGGCAGCCATCTAGCACACTGTGACAAAAACCTAAAAAAATGGACCAGGTTATTCACATTTCCCAGCATTCCCTTCATAACCTTGAGGCTTATCACTTTTCAAGTGCTAATTTGGGTAGCCTTTAAATGTAAAGAAAGTTTCTGTCTTCACCATCCCTTCAGTGGTGAAAATAGTTTTCCTCAGGACCCTTTGAATTTTTTGACCAATTGCTAGTTAGACCATAAGACCATCAGATATAGGCCCATCAAGTCTGCTCTGCCATTTTCCTTCTCAGCCCAGTCTCCTGCCTTCTCCCCATATCCCTTCATGCCCTGATTAATCAAGAATCTATCAACCTCTGCCTTAAATATACTGAGTTACGTGGCCACCTGTGGCAATAAATTCCACAGATTCACCACTCTTTGGCTAAAGAAATTCCTTCTCATCTCCATTCTGAAAAGATGTCCCTCTATTCTGAGTCTGTGCCATCTGGTACCGGAAGGTAGTTTAATGTCATTGTAAATTCTCCTGTGTTCAAGCTAGTTATTGACCTTACTGCAAAAGAAAGTAGGTTTCTCTTATTTATCTTGTGTATCGCTGTCATAAACTTAAAAGATTTCTGCTTCAATAATAAGTGAATCTGAGCCCAGCCATTTTTTTTCCACTCATCACAATTCACCAACTTTGCCAATATCCTCATATCTTTCTCTACACTCTTTCCAGTGTTATCACATCCACCAATGTGGTGACAAACCTCTCACATATGTTGCAGTCTTAAAATACAGCATACAGTTTTAACCAGGTTTTAAAAGGGTTGCTGCTTATCATTTCCTTGATAAACAAATTTTTAAAAGCAGGATACTTTTCTTCCAGCCCCTTTGACTATATAATAAACAGAAAGTAATATTGACTTGGACAGCTAGTTAGACTGTGCAGGGACAATGTCCTGTTTGAAGTATATAACAAGTCCAAGGTCCAGCCTTTTATATTTAAAAAGGACAAAACTTCTTGCACGTGGCCACCAGTGGTCCCTAAAAATATTGTGGTCCAACAGCAATGTGGCAATGTTCCTCTTGCATATCAAGTGTAACAATCCTAGGCTTGATATCAAACCCTTCAATGGACATCAGTATCAAAACTAAGTTAAACATCTCTTGTCAGTTTACAATAAATGTAAACGATGCAAAGTGCCTGTGTATTTGGAGAGATGTGACTGAAAATTCAGAATTGCTGGAATTGCTCAGGTTTATGAACTTCACTCAGTAATTAGTTCTGGAGAAGGAAGGGACAATAACAGGTAGCACACACAAATACAGCAATACACAAGTATTTCTGGTTTGGTAAAGAGAATGAATAACATCCATGGTGTTTACAATACAACTCCTCTCCTCACCTCACCCTGGATGCTCTAACCACTTATCTTTTGTGCTAATCCCTGCATACAGAGCACTCATTAAATGAGTCAAACCAATTCAAAGGGAGGTAAGGGCCTGACCAGAAGGACTATGTTGAATATATGGACTGGAGCATGTTGAGGGAGACGGCTACCTGAGACCATCACATTAGCATCAATGAATATGCAGGATCTGTGACTGGCTACGTAGAGAAGTGCACTGAGGACATCACTGTTATTAAACACATCTCTGTGAAGACAAATCAGTAGATAGGGTTGAGAGCAGAGGTCCAGGCACTGCTGATACACTGGGATGCTGCCTTCAGATCAGAGGATAAGACAGCTCTCAGGTCAGCAAGAGTTGCACTTTCCCATGCCATCAGGAAAGCAAAACAGAGAATATGCAACCATTTCTATGACACCAGAGACAGAAGGTGATGTAGCAGGGCATTCAGACTATTATGGACTACAAGTGCAGCCAGTGCATCAACAATAGAGGCACCTCTCTTCGTGATGGGCTGAATGTCCTTTACACACAGGTTGATGAACAGAATGATGTGCTGGTGAGCAGGGACCCCTCCACCCCAAGGAGCAGCATTCTGTCTGGGCACACACTTCTGGTTTAAGATGGCACGATGACTTGCTGGCAGCAAAAACTATAAATGACTATTAATTGCATTTTTTTTCTCAAAAATGATCACTTCAATCAATAGCCTGTAAGAATATAAGAAATAGGAGCAGGAGTAGGCCATCCGGCCCATTGAACCTGCCCCGCCATTCAATAAGATCATGGCTGATCTGTCCATAAACTCAGCTTCATCTGTCTGCCTTTTCCCCATAACCCTTAATTCCCCTACTATGTAAAAATCTATCTAACTGCATCTTAAATATATTTAGTAAAGAAGCCTCAACTGTTTCCCTGGGCAGAGAATTACACAGATTCACCACTCTCTGGGAAAAACAGTTTCTCCTCATCTCTGTCGTAAGTCTTCTCCCCTGAATCTTGAGGCAATGTGCCCTAGTTCTAGTCTCACCTACCGATGGAAACAACTTTTCTACTTCTATCTTATCTATCCCTTTCAAAATTTCATATGTTTCTATAAGATCCCTTCTCATTCTTCTGAATTCCAGAGTATAGCCCCAGGCCACTCAATCTCTCCTCATAGGTTAACCCCTTCATCTCTGGAATCAACCTGGTAAACCTCCTCTGCACTGCCTCCAAAACCAGTATATCCTTCCTCAAGTATGGAGACCAGAACTGCACACAGTACTCCAGGTGCGGTCTCACCAGTACCCTGTATAGCTGCAGCATAACCTCCCTGCTCTTGAATACAATCCCTCTAGCAATGAAGGCCAACATTCCGTTTGCCTTCTTAATAACCTGTTGCACCTGCAAGCCAACTTTTTGCAATTCATGCACAAGCACTCCCAAGTCCCTCTGCACAACAGCATGCTGCAATCTTTCACCACTTAAATAATAATCTGCTCTTCTATTATTCCTTTCAATGTGGATGATCTCTCATTTACCAACATTGTATTCCATCTGCCAGACCTTGGCCCACTCAATTAACCTATCTATATCCCTCTGCAGACTCTCCATGTCCTCTGTACAATTTGCTTTTCCACTCAGATTAGTGTCATCAACAAATTTTGCTACGCTACACTCAGTCCCCTCTTCCAAATCATCAATGTGAATGGTAAACAGCTGCGGGCCCACCACCGACCCCCGTGGCACCCCACTCACCACTGACTGCCAACCGGAGAAACACCCATTTATACCAACTCTCTGCCTTCTATTGGTTAACCAATCCACTATCCATGCCAATACACTTCCTCTGACTCCATGCATCCGTATCTTACTTATAAGTCTCTTGTGCAGCACCTTATCGAATGCCTTCTGAAAATCCAAGTATACGATATCCACCTGTTTTCCTCTATCCACTGCACTCATTATGTCCTCAAAGAACTCCAGTAAGTTTGTCAAACAGGACCTGCCCTTTCTGAATCCATGCTGCCTCTGTCTAACGGAACCACTTCTTTCTAAATGTTTCACTATTTCTTCCTTAATGACAGCTTCAAGCATTTTCCCGACTACAGATGTTAAGTTAACTGGCCTATAGTTGCCCATCTTTTGCCTACATCCTTTTTTAAAAAGTGGCATGACATTTGCTGTCTTCCAATCTGCTGGGACCTGTCCAGAGTCTAGAGAGTTTTGGTAAATGATTACCAACACGTCTCCTGTAACCTCCGCCATTTCCCTCAGCACCCTGGGATGCATCCCATCAGGACCAGGGGACTTATCTACCTTCAGGCCCTCTAGTTTGTTCATCACTATCTCTTTAGTGACAGTTATTTTATCAGGATCCTCACCTCCCATTTCATCCATAACATTATTCTTTGGCATATTATATGTGTCCTCCACCGTGAAGACCACACAAAATAGTTTTTCAATGCCTCAGCCATTTCCTTATTACCCAATATCAATTTCCCCTTCTCATCTTTCAGGGGACCTATGTTGACTTCAACCACCCTCTTCCGCTTTATATATTTATAAAAGCTTTTGCTACCTGTTTTTATATTTTGTGCTAATTTACTTCTATACTCCATCTTCCCTTTCCTTATTTCTCGTTTAGTTGTTCTTTTTTGTTTTTTAAAGTTTTCCCAATCTTCCAGTCTCCCACTATTCTTTGTGACTTTGTACACGTGAGCTTTTAATTTGATACTACCTTTTATTTCCTTAGTTATCCAAGGCTGGCTCTCCCCACACTTACTGTCCTTACTTTTGACTGGAATATACTTTTGTTGAGCACCACGAAAAATCTCTTTGGAAATATTCCACTGTTCCTCAATTGTCCTACCAAATAGCCTGTGCTCCCAATCCACATTAGCCAACTCCTCCCTCATCCTGTTGTGTTCTCCCTTGTTCAAGCATAATACACTAGTTGTAGATCTAACTATTTCATCCTCCATCTGTATGCAAAATTCAATCATACTATGATCACCCTTTCCAAGAGGATCCCTGACTACAAGATCATTAATCTTACCTGGCTCATTGCACAGGACTAGACCTAAGACAATATTTTACCTTGTAGGTTCACTAACATACTGCTCAAGAAAGTCATCACGGATGCATTCTATGAAGTCCTCCTCAAGACTTCCTTGACCAACCTGATTCACCCAATCTATGTGGAAGTTAAAATCCTCCATGACAACTGCCATTCCATACTTACAAGCCTCAGTTATTTCTTGGTTAATCGCCTCTGCCACTGCAATATTTTTATTAGATAGCCTATGGACAACTCCCACCAGTGATTTTTTTTTTCCCTTTACTATTCTTAACCTCTACCCAGGTGGACTCAACATTCTGCTCTGTGGATCTTATATCATCTCTCACAATCGCCCTGATCTCATCCTTACTTAAGAGCGCCGCCCCACCTCCTTTGCCTTCCTGCCTATCTTTCCATATTACCTGATACCCTTTGATATTTAATTCCCAGTCATCTCCACCTTGCAAACAGGTTTCTGTAACTTTCCTTTTGGAGTTGAGATTTTGAACCTTCTGTACTGACCTCAACAATAATGAAGAGCTTGGTTGTGGATTGCCATAAATCCCATCTACCTGCTACGTTGCACCCTTTTCCAGCTCGCATTGCTCAAATTGGTCCACTGATGATGACATAGCCTCTGCACTCCACTCTGTCCTGCCCCACTTGGAAAATGGTGCCTCATATGCCAGGATGCTGGTTATAAATGTCATCTCAGCAGTTAATACCATCATTCTCAGAAGCTGCTGCGTAAACTGTCCTCACTGGGTCTCAACACCCCTCTCTGTAATTGGATCTTGGACTTCTTGGCAGAAAGACCACCATGAGATCATGTTGACAGAAACATCTCTAACTCAATCATACTGCACACCGGCACTCCCCAGGGCTGCATGCTCAGCCCACTGCTGGTCAAATGGTTCAGAGAACATATACAATAATCAACCTGAAATTCTTACTCTTCACGGAGATAGGTACATGGAGCTTTGAAAAATAGAGTGCTATGGGTAAACCTAGGTAATTTCTAAGGTAAGGACATGGTCAGCACAGCTTTGTGGGCCGAAGGGCCTGTATTTGCTGTAGGTTTTCTATGTTTCTCTGGTTTCTATCCACGAAACAAGAGACACTAAAGAATGAATGATAGTAACATCAGAACCACAAAGCCTGACACATGACTGTAGTGCTAGATCCAGTTCAAACCGAATCAAGTTTGCTAATGACACAACAGTGCCTATCAACAACAATGACGAGACGGCGTGCAGAGGGGCGGCAGAGCAGCTAATAGAATGGTGCAAGCACAACAACTTGAGTCTTAATGTGAACAAGACTAAAAAGATATTTGTGGATTTTAGAAATATGCAGACTGACCATTCCTCACTCACCCCTTACGTGGAGAGAGTTAGGAGCACCAAGTTTCTGGGAGTGCACATAAAGGACAATCTCCCCTGTCTCTCAACATCACCTCTTTGGCCAAGAGAGAACAGCAGTATCTCTACTTCCTGGGCAGATTGAGGTGAATGAAGCTCCCCCTTCCCCCACTTCTAACCAATTTTTACAGGAGCACTATTGAGAGTGTACTGACCAGTACTATCACTATCACCGTCTGGAATGGGAATTGCAAAGCATCTGACCACAAGTTCCCACAAACAAAGGGTTGTGAGTACTGCTGAGAGGATTATCAGAGTCTCTCTTCCACCCATCCGAGATACTTAACAGGAGCGATGCATTTCAGGCAGGGCCCTTAGCATTGTCAATCATCCCTCCCATCAGTCCAACTAACTCTTTGCCTTTTACCATTAGGTAGGAGGTACTGTAGCATTAGGACAAAGACTTTTTGGATGGGAAAGAGCATCTTCCCCCGGCCATGAGAGTACTGAACTCCCTGCCGCCACCCAGGTCTCACCATGTTTGAAGCATCAGTAGCATTATACTGTTTATCTCTTAACTTGTGATGTAAATGCACCTTATTATATGTTAATTTATTTGTTGTAATTTTACCTTGTGTTGTGTGCAAGTTATACGTACTGAGTCGTGCACCTTAGCCAGAAGGAACATTATTTTGTTTGGTGGTAAATGTGTATAACGTTGAAATGACAATAAACTTATACTTGAACTTGAACCTAATCATCATGTTAATTGATTTTCAGTACAAAAGAAAAAGGCCAGACCACAATGTTTCAAAGTTCATTCAGTGTGGGTATCAGGCTATGTGTCTGGAAGGATGAATAGGGTAGAGCTGCATTCTGGGGGGGAGAAGGGAATCAAGCATATCAAGCATATGTCAAGGACTGTCAGAATGGGAAACAGTTTCTTCCCCAGGCTGTGAGACTATGAACTCGCTGTCACCGTCCAGACAGGTCATGGCTCATATGCTGGCGCTGGGCCAAGTACTCGCTGGAGTTTAGAAGAATGAGGAGTGATAGAGGCCTAGATAGAGTGAATGTGGAGAGGCTGTTTCCGATAGTAGGTGAGTCTAGGACCATAGGGCACAGCTTTAGGTTAGAGGGACGTCCATTTAGAACAGAGATGAGGAGGAATTTCTTTAGCCAGAGAGTGGTAAATCTGTGCAATTCCTTGTCATGGATGGCTGTGGAGGGAAAGTCATTGAGTATATTTAAAGCAGAGGTTGATAGGTTTTTGATTAGTCAGGGCATCAACGTTACAGGGAGAAGACAGGAGAATGGAGTTGAGAGGGAAAATAAATCACCATGATGGAATCTCAAAGCAGATTTAATGTGCCGAATTGCCTAATTCTGCTCTCATGTTTTATGGTCTTATAGATTTAGAATATACTTACATTAGTTCTTAAGTTTCTCAGTACAGTGACAATTATCAGGCATATTACAGATTAACTGAACAAAACATAGCTTTTCAAAAAGATACAATGGAAAATAAGATAAAGGAATGCCTGTTTAAATTGCCTCTGTAAATTTAAAATAGCATTTGATAATGTGTCTCATTGGCATCCTGATTTTTTAAAAAATGAAGGGATGTGATGCTAATAGAGTAAATAGATAGATAAAAATTAATGGACTGAGCTTACTGGAAAGTTTTCTTTGAATCAGTGTTTCCCAAAACACCAGTACTTAAATGTATACACATTTGCAAAGTGAACTTGGATATAGGATGCAAGACTAAATACTAAGGGTAACAAGCGTGAATGCAAACTTTCATTAAAAGATAATTAATGAAATATTTTAGAAAGAAGGGAGGGTTATTGGCATTGTGGATAGTGTAGAATATTTCCAAAGGATACAACAAGATATAGATCATTGCAGATATAGATGGAGAAACAGCAGATGGAGTTCAACACATCCAAATATGACTTGCAGCATTTTGGGAGATCAAATGTAAAAAGTCAGTACGCTGTTAATGGCAAGAGCTTTAACAGTACAGAGGGATCCTTGGGGTCCAGATCCATAGCTCCCTGCAAGCAGCTTCCTGAAAGGTTGATAATGTGGAAGAGAAGGTGTACGGCACGATTGTCTTTATTAGTCTAAGCACTGAGTTCAAGAGTAGGAAGTTATGTTGCAGCTTTATAAAACTCTGGTTAAGCCGCATCTGGAGCATTTCATTCAATTGTTGGCACTCTATTGTAGGGCGTTGGAGAGAGTTCAGAAGGGATTTACCAGCATGTTTTCTGGATTAGATGTCATGTGCTATAAGAGGTTAGGCAAACTTAGGTTGTTTTCTCAAGAGTTGTGGAGGCTGAGGGAGATTGGATGGAAGTTTATAAAATTATGAGATCATAGACAGAGTAGACATCTGGTTTCTTTATCCCCAGTATTGTAATATCTAATATTAGAGGGCATGCATTTAAGATGAAAGTGGGCAAGTTTTAAGGAGTTGTGCAGGGCAAGTCTTTTTTTGATGCAGAGAATAGTGGGTGCCTGGAATGCACTGCCAATGGGTGGTTGTGGAGGTAGATATGACAGAGGTATCTAAGAGGCTCTTAGACAGGCACATGGATGTGCAGTGACTGGAAAGACAATAGACAATAGGTGCAGGAGCAGGCCATTCAGCCCTTTGAGCCAGCACCACCATTCACTGTGATCATGGCTGATCATCCACAATCAGTACCCTTTTCCTCCCTTCTCCCCATATCCCTTCGCTCCGCTATCTTTAAGAGCTCTATCTAACTCTTTTTTGAAAGAATCCGGAGAATTGGCCTCCACTGCCTTCTGAGGCAGAGCATTCCACAGATCCACAACTCTCTGCGTGAAAAAGTTTTTCCTCAACTCCTTTCTAAATTGTCTACCCCTTATTCTTAAACTGTGGCCTCTGGTTCTGGACTCCCAACATCAGGAACATGTTGACAGGCATATTATGTAGGTAGACTGGATTATTTTCATAAAGCATTGAATTACCACTTTAAATAGTTTCGCACAACATTGGGGGTCAATAGTCCAATTTATGTCCTGTGCTGTACTGCTATGATGAAGAAGAACATAAAAAGAGACAAGTATTTAACATAAGGAATGGGGAAGCAATGTTTGTATTGCTACGGGCCATCACTTCAAAAGTGCTTTACTGATCAAACAACTTGGTAAATATTTGCATTTGTGAAAGATATTACGGCTGCAGGATGATATTCACTGTGTACACAAACCTTTTTAAATTGCAGAAACAAAGATTATAAATGATTATCAATTTTTTTGATTGCTGCATAGAATCCAAAGATAAAGAGTTAAAACATTAAACATATTCAGACAAATGATCAGGTCAGAATCAAGACATTTATTTAAGAAACACATGAGGTAATTCTTCAGAAGAAATAGCTTAGGAAGGCTAAAAGATGAGAGGCATGATATGTAGAGAAACTAAATATTTCTCATCAGACCAAACAAGTTTAAGTTAGGATTTGTTTGAGATATTTTAAATGATGGAGCTTCGTTTAGAATCAGAATCAGATTTATTATCATCGGCATGTGTCGTGAAATTTGTTAACTTAGCAGCAGCAGTTCGATGCAAAATCAAGTAAGATTGTTTGCAGAGATCAGCAAGTCTCCATTGATAAAAGTGAAGAAAAGAAGAGATTGATTTTACATATCCATAAGCAAGATATGGAATACGGGTCTAAATACAGCACCATGGTTAAAATGGAAGCTTCAGGTATCAGAGCTATGAAAGTGAGATGGATAAATAATTGAAACAAGCAAAAAAGGCTATGGCTAGTCAGTATAGGTGCCAGTGTTAATGTATCAGGCCAAATGGCCTTTTCTACATTGTCACTTTTATTTTTTTTTCAGTGAGGAAAATTAATAAAATACCTCTACACTTAAATTCAACTTTATTGGCAATAGAATACACAAGTGCGTGATGAATATGGTCAAACTAACGGAAAGGAACATGGAGTGCTGAACATATTATATAGCCACATGTCAAATTTCCATAACCTTCAATCTTATTTAGAAAAATAACTTTGAAGCAGATTCTATCACAAACTAGCCAAGACCTGAGGCTGAATAAATGAGTACGAAACTGTTGCAGGAAGTTCTTTAAGTTAATCTTAGTTACTAAAGTTAGGTCACTCAGCCATATTATAATGGAGTTTAAATATTCATAATTTCCTGATTTACAATGGACCTGAATTAGTGAACACCTATTGAACTATTAAATGTGTTTGTATAATATTTTTGTTAAATCATTTTCAGTGATTCAAAATCAATTTACCTACAGCTAATGGAAAAGGAAATGAAAAATGCGTGAAAGGAATTCTTTGTTAACGTAAATGATCAAACTTACCATTTTTGATGAAATTGAGTTCATTGGTTAGCTTCGTCACAAGGATATCCATTTCTCCAATTACCTTTCTTAGTTGGCCACATTCACAGGGTAAGCCTGAGGATATTACATAAAAAAGCATTCAGGCATAGAATAAAATCAACAGATTAAAATAATGTGGACTATAACCAAGAGAAGAATTTATGACTCTACCTGGAACACCAGCTTCCCCTTTCAAGCCCATATCGCCAGCATCCCCTTTGCTTCCTAATAATTGATTAAAAAATAAGGTTCTGAAGTTATCAATGTTCTAATCAGAACTACAACCTCTCAACAATAAGAGCACATTTTTTCTCAACTGTTCCTCAGCCATAACACAGCTCCAAGGGTTAATACCCACTCTAATTAAGGTGTAATCACAGCTGAATTTAAATGATGATATAGCAAGTAAAAGATCTATTTCTTTGATGTCACATCTTCATACTCTTTCTGACTAAAAAGCTGCATTTCCTTTTGTCAACTTATCTCATCATGAGGTTTTTGTCCACATTTATGATGGGAACTGTCTTTGATAATGGGCACTGGGTACATCCTCTCACCAGCAGTGATATTCTGCCACCTAGACTTCAATTTTCTTGTTCATCAATAAAAAGTGTTATGTTTTATAACTTAAAAACATTAAACTAATTCAAAAGAAGACATGGGTATCCGGGAATGTGGGTCTAACTTCGAGTTTGCTTTCAGTGAGGTGCGCATATCATGTGGTAGCGTGATGATTTATGCAATCCACATATTTTTACATATAATCCATAATGAATTATTTAAACAAACTAGAATGCTTAATCAAACATTGTATATATTACTCAATTATTACTTAAATATTAAATACACAATGATTAGCTATAAACTCCAAATCAATAGAGAATAAATCACATAAATACATAGTATGTTATATTATACAACTACTATATACAGATATCCATAATAAACTGTCCCTTCAGAGCTAAAAGATTTAATGGCTGTGGAGGCTTTCTTGCTCTTATTGGATAACATCTTTTCTGACAAGAGTTTGACAGGCAAGACTTGTGGCTGTGAAAACAATTTCAAATTCTGGGCCTCCTCCGTGGTAGTTGTAGGAGTTGACCTTGAGACTGCAGGAACTGATTCTGAGAGCTTTGGACACCTTTCTTCTTCCTTTTTCTTCTAGTTTGGGCATCTTGATCTAGGTTTGTGCATTTAGTTCACTATAGTATTCTCTTATTAATCCTTCTATTGCTCCCTTTATAATCTAATCTCTCCTCTTGGTATTTTAGATTTCGATTTTGACAAATCTTCTGTTTTGACATTTCCATTGACTCCTTTCTTTTTGGCCTCCCATTCATCCAGCTGGGCTTTGGTCTTTGTATCTACTTTACAAGCAGCTTTTTGTTTCCCACTTGAAGTTCATGCACACAGAGTAGATTCTGGTTCTTTATACTCACAAAAGCTGAAAGCTTTCAAGTTTCCTTAAGCTCCTTGAACTCTCTTCCAGCTTAAAACATAATCACATTTTGCAAGTAACTGCCTGATTAACATATCAGAACCTTTCTCAGATATGTTATCTACAAAAACTGTTGTAGCTGGACCACTGCTTTTATCACTTTCATGATTCTTCTGAGCAGCATGGTCCTTCCTAGGGCCAACATCTAGAGACACGAAGGCTGGTACCAACACTTGTTTGCCCTCTGTTGGGGAACAGTTGATGGCGTATAGCATGGAGGCAGTTGTAGCATCATCCAGTGCCTTTCTTAATTACCCTTCATTGGGCTTCATTGCAGGGGGCATGGCATGCAAATGGAGGATGGATCTCCAGTCAAGTTGTAGTTCTCTCAGCCACTCACATCTGCACAATACTGGTCATCCTGTTTTTACAACATACAAGCTCAATGTAGCTTCTTGGTTGTTATATTTCACTGTTACAAATCTCATTCCCAAAGGAATTATCTTTTCTCCAGTATAAGTTCTTAGTTGGATAACTGCGGGCTTCGGTTCAGTATCTGTGAAATCCATAAGACCATAAGATATAGGATATAGGCCATTTAGCCCATCAAGTTTGCACCACCACTTCATCATGGCTGATCTTTTTTCCCTTTCAGCCCCAATCTTGTGCCTTCTCCCTGTCCGTTCATGCCCTGATTAATCAAGTTTCTCTCAACTTCTGCCTTAAATATACTCAATGACTTAGGCTCCAAAGCTGGCAATCACTCTCTGGCTAAAGAAATTCCTCCTCATCTCTGTTTGAAAAGGACACCTCTGTATTCTGAACTGTATCTTCAGTTCTTAGACCCCCCCCCACCCCCCACCATAGGAAACATCCTCTCCACATCTACTCTATCACAGTCTTTCACCATCTGATCGGTTTCAATAGGTCACCTCTCATTTTTCTGAATTCCAGTGAGTAGAGGCCATCAAACGCTCATGTGAGAAGCCTTTCAGTCCTGGATTCATTTTCACGAAAATTTTCACAAATGTTAGCGAACATCATTTCTGAGATAATAGACCCAAACCTGCTCACAATACTCCAAGTATTGCTTTATAAAATCTCAACATTATATCCTTGTTTTTATATTCTAGTCCTCTTGAAATCAATGCCAACATCGTATTTGCCTTTCTCACCACTGACTCAACCTGCAACTTAACCTTGAGGGAATCCTGGACAAGGATAACCAAGTCCCTTATCACCTCAGATTTTTGAATGTTCTCACCATTTAGAAAGTAGTGTACCATTTTATTTCTTCTACCAAAGTGCACGAGAACATACTTCCCAAAAGTGTATTCTACCTGCCACTTCTTTGCCCAATTTCCTAATCGGTCTAACTCCTTCTGTAGCCTCTCTACCTCCTCACAACTTCCTGCCACTCTACCTATCTTCATATCGTTCACAAATTTGGCCACAAAGCCATTTATTCCATCAAAGTTATTGACATATAATGTAAAAGGCAGTCCCAACACAGACCCCGGTGGAAAGCCATTAGTCACTTTGTGGAATGACTGAAACAACTGAACGAGTGTCCAATTCCAGTTTAATTAATTTGCCATTCATTTCTGGTGCAAGCCTTATTACTTGTCTATTATTAGCATTCACATTATAAATTTCGATGCTGTGCAGTTCTGTGACATTCTCATCATTGCATTTTTCATCAACAGCATGCACTTTTTGAAACTTGTCTTTTTATATTGTTCTCTTCTTGTCACAAGGCTGTGCTGGGAATGTACCCAAATGCAAGACACAGACACTGAAGCACAAGGAACAGGACTTGACTAGAGTAAGGACGTGACAGGTTTCAGGCAAGGAGCAGGAACAAGAGCGCAGACTTGGGCTAGGGAAAGCGGGACCAGGACTAGAAACCATGGGCTAGGAGACAAGGCTTCGACTCTGAGCCCGAGACTGGACAAGGATCCAGAACCTGGGTCTTGCCTCGGGCTCAGACCCCGGAACCAGGCAAGGTCATGACATGGCTTCAGGCCAGGACGTGGCTGGGGTCTAGAGGCCTGAGCTTGGAGACAAGACAAGGCTCGGACTCCGAACCCGAGACTGGACAAGGACCCAGAACCTGGGTCTTGCCTCGGGCTCAGACCCCCAGAGCCAGGCAAGGACATGACATGGCTTGAGGCTGGGATCTTGGCTTGGGGTCCTCGAGGCTTGGCGTCTTGGGTCTTGAGCTTGGCTTGGGGTCCTCGAGGCTTGGCATCTTGGGTCTTGAGCTTGGCTTGTGGTCCTCAAGGCTTGGCATCTTGGGTCGAGCTTGGCTTGGGCGTCTTAGGTCGAGCTTGGCTTGGGTTCCTCGAGGTTTGGCATCTTGTGTCTTGAGCTTGGCTTGGGGTCCTCGAGGCTTGGCGTCTTGAGTCTTGAGCTTGGCTTGGGGTCCTCGAGGCTTGACGTCTTGGGTCTTGAGCTTGGCTTGGGGTCCTCGAGGCTTGGCGTCTTGAGTCTTGAGCTTGGCTTGGGGTCCTCGAGGCTTGACGTCTTGGGTCTTGAGCTTGGCTTGGGGTCCTCGAGGCTTGGCGTCTTGGGTCTTGAGCTTGGCTTGGGGTCCTCGAGACTTGGCATCTTGTGTCTTGAGCCTGGCTTGGGAACCTCGAGGCTTGAAGTCTGGGGTCTTGAGCTTGGCTTGAGATCCTCGAGGCTTGGGGTCTTGGAGCCTTGGAGCTTGGCTGAGGGATCTTCGAGGCTTGGGTTCTTGGAGCCTGGCTACGGGATCTTTGTCTTGAAATGCGGAGGCTGATAACTCGGAGGCTGGAGCTGAGAGACAGACTGGGAACTGAACATCTACATAGAGCCGGGACTTATCCTTCAACAAGCCAGGACTCATCTTTAACACAACACAAAATGAGACAGGACAGAACATAGACATAGAGCCGGGACTTTATCCTATGACAAGCCGGGACTCAACTTCATCTCCACACCAAGGTGGGACAGGTCCTCCTGTTGGGTAACAGCAGGACAGCCAGACTTACCCAACAGAGGCAAAGACAAGACGTGTCCCCCGCACAGGGCAATGGCAAGACGGCCTGACTTACTCCACGGAGGTGAGGACAAGACATGACCCCCGCCCCCCCACAGAGCAATGGCAAGACGGCCTGACTTACCCCACGGAGGTGAGGACAAGACAAGACATGACCCTCTGTGGGGCAACAGCAAGACAGCCTGACTTACCCCACAGAGGCGAGAACAAGACAAGACATGACCCTCTGCGGGGCAACAGCAAGACAGCCTGACTTACCCCACAGAGGCAAGGACAAGAAGAGACAAACACCAAAGAACAACAGACAGTTCCATCTCTGCTTCAGGATAGCTCCAAGTCTCAGTTCAGCCAGCAACCTCAGCTGGCTACGGAAACAGCCAGATCCCTACCTAGTTTGGAGTGGCTGGCAGCCACTCAGCTGGCCCGGGAAATAGCCAAATCCATACTGCAAAGACAGCTCCAACTACTGACAGCAAGGCTCCATGAGGGGATGGTTCCCCAACACGGCCTAAAGATGGCAATTGGCTGTTTTAGCCTTCCACCAGCAGGTTGCTCCACGGGGGACTGACAAGACAAACCAGCAGCCCACACTCAATCCCAAGGCTACTTATATTGCAAGCCCAAAGATGGGAATCAGGCGCCATTGATTTAGTCAAACAACGGACAGCTGGAAGATCCAGAGTCCTGAGTCCATGGACCGGACCGTGAACCGGAATGGGGACTTTACGGACTGGACCATGACACTTCTCTATGCAGTCCATTTAATTTTATCTGCCCAAAATGCCCTTTGTTCTGTTTATGTCCTAGTTTGTTCCACAAACTAAGCAATCTCCTAGTGTATTATTAAGTCCCTTACTGAACGATAGTTAAAAAAGGCAGTAAACAGAAGAATTCGTGGGTTCATAAAGAGTGAATACTGGGTGATAGTAATCATAAATAAAAGCAGAAATGGCTGGCTACATTGGAAAGATTGACAACGTGGATTACATGAGTAATTGGCCCATATATACTGAGCTAACTCAACAAAACTTTGAAGCAAATGAAACAGGCAATGAGAAACAAGTACCATTTTTGCTGAGTGCATTGGTTTAAAGGCATACAGTTTGCCTTGAAGATTAAATGCTCCAACAAATCAGCAGAAATGAGCTTTGCAGATATTGTTGAAATAATGCAGGACCGTTTTGAACCAAAGCCATTGTTGATTGCAGAATGTGAAATCAAAAGAAGGGAGAGTCCATTTCAGCATACGTGGCTGAATTAAAACGATTGTCTGAGTATTGTCACTTCAGTAATGGGCTTAATGAGGCTTTGAGAGATCAGTTAGTTTGTGAAATCTTACAAGAAGGCATTCAAAAATAGATCCTAACTGAATTTTTTTTTTTGTTTGTGCATGTGTATTCAATAGGTCGGTGCTGTCTCTGGGTCATTTTAAAAATACCTTGTCACCAATGTTTTGTTTTGAAGTTACAAAACATTAAACTAATTCAAAGGAAGACACAGGAGTCTGGGAATGCAGGTCTAACTTCAATTTTACTTTTAGCAATTCACATATTTTTACATATAACCTGTAATTAATTATTTAGATGAAGAAGAATGCTTACTCAAACAATATACGAGGGGTGATTGATAAGTTTGTGGCCTAAGGTAGAAAGAGGTGAGTTAGTAACTTCAAACTTTCTGCATAATCACTCAGAGAGTGGAACTGCATGTGCATGTAGCGAGAGCTGTATAACTCATCTCTTTCTACCTTAGGCCACGAACTTATCAATCACCCCTGCTGTGGACACTTTCTGGAGGTCCAAGATCCGTATGCTCCACGACCGCTGGACTAAGTGTGTAAATATAGGAGGGGACTATGTTGAAAAATAAATTTGCTTGGTTTTCTAAAATTGACTCCTTCTACCTTAGGCCACGAACTTATCAATCACCCCTGCTGTGGACACTTTCTGGAGGTCCAAGATCCGTATGCTCCACGACCGCTGGACTAAGTGTGTAAATATAGGAGGGGACTATATTGAAAAATAAATTTGCTTGGTTTTCTAAAATTGACTCCTTCTACCTTAGGCCACGAACTTATCAATCACCCTTCATATATCTATATATATACAAGCTTACCCAAATATTATTTAAATATTAAAAACACAACAGAAGGGCCTCATTCTTTAATCAACTCAGCTTCTCTTTCTAAATTTCTCTTGACTTTATTCTTTAACAATAAATTATGATGTAACCTCAAATCTTTGTATAAAGATAAGGCCAAATTGCATAGATTTTAATCAGGGCCAACTCTGATCTGTGCATCGTAGTCTGTTTTCAAACCTTGCCCCATCTGAAGATAATATTTTGTCTTCACACCATGTGTGGCACATAACCTAAGATTCTGCCCACCCTGGACGTTTTCTCTTCTCCCTCTACGCACTGGGAAGAAGATACGAAAGCCTGAAAGCACATAACACTATGCTCAAGGACAGTTTCTGTAATGTATGGATCTATTTCTTTTAGAGCAATGCTATGCGTGTGTCTTGATCTGTTGTTTGTGCATGTGTATAGCGCTCTCTCTTGCTGCAATGTGAATACATCAGTTAAAGCCACCTCCAGCATGTGTGCCTTTATTTAACTTAATATTGCACAGACACAATAAATTGGCAACAAGTATGAACTTGAATGTCAGAAAATATCACAAACAGTTACAGGACGAGACAGTGAGAGGTAAGTGTTAAATAGTCACAGATCCTAATAAAGGGATGCACGAGTACAGCACAGTAGACAGTGAAAGACACACAACTAGCAAAGGTAAAGTGAAAATAATGTGATGATAGCTTTAGTCGAGAAAGTTGATGAATTTGATAGTGCTAATGAAGACTGGGAATCATATATTGAAAGGGTGGAACTGTGTTGTAATGTGAACAACATGGAGGAACAAAAGAAATCCCCCACACTTCTTAGCTTAATGGGTCCGAGGACGTATGGACTCTCACACAACCCAGCAAGCAAGACATTCAACAAAATTGTTACAGTTTTGCAAAATCACTTGAGCCTTAAACCATCGGTAGACTACTGGTAATGGCTGAGAGATGTAGATTCTGCAAAAGAAACCAGTCAAAGGATGAAACCATTTCTAAATATAACTGTGCAAACTTTCCCAGTACTGTGATTTTAGAGATGGGCTTTCTGATGAATTAAGGAACAGCCCTTGTATGTGGCATGCATAGTCAAATCACTGAGAAGAGGCTACTGGCAAAAAGAGACCTAACGTTAGAATGGGCATTGGTCATAGCAATACTGTTAGAGACTGCAGCAGAATTACAGAAAAGGAGGTTAGAATGTGAAATGCACAAAATGTCCCCGAATGCTGCAAAAAAGCAAAAATGTTATCGATGGGGCAAATCTTCCCATGATGCAAATGACCAATGTTTCAAGGAAAAAGCTTGCAGAAAATGTCACAGACGAGGTCACATAGAGTGAGTGTGCACAATAGAAAAAAAGCATAACCAGGTGAAAATTTTGGAACTCAAAACTAAAGAAATGCATAAAATGACCGAATGTGAAACAGAATCAGACAAAACAGAGCCTGACGAATGTGATGTGTCATGTATAGTATTACTGAAGCAGATCACAATATAATATGTATCACAATAGATGTGTCTGGTGTAAAACTGAAAATGGAGCTCGATAATTCCAAAGGGTGACTAAAACAGATTGTTTTCTAAGATACCATTAGAGACGATGTGAATGGTTGAGAAAAATCCAACTAGACTGACACTGAATCAAAGCTCTCAGCATGGCATCAACAGGCAACTTCAGCCCAAATGTTAGCTCTAACCAGAGACTTGTCACAGCTGTGTGATGCTAATGAGAAGGTGCTTGAGAAGGGAATAGATGGGCCGGCTGTTGGCGCAATGACATCGGTGCCGGACCCAGGAGCGGAGGTTCCCAGGTTCGAAACCAGTCGGGTCCACTCCCGAGTACGCTTTCCATCCGTGCCAGGTTGAGTGTAGAGATCGCAACTCGACCTCGTAAAATAAAAGGAAAAAATACTGTGAGAAAGTCTGTGTGAGGAGTGGTGCGCCACACAGTCTCTCTCTCGCTCTGTGCCTTATAAAAAGCCAGGAAAAAGACATCATCACGGACGACACACAGACTCGCATGCATGCAGGCACACACAAAAAAAAGAGAAGGGAATAGATAAACAGATTGAAGACTTGGCCAAAAGCTATTCAGGATGCCAAAAGGTTCAAAATGCACCCCCGCAGTCATTGTTCCACCCATGGAAGTGGCCAGCTTCACCATGGCAAAGAGTACATATTGACTTTGCTATTCCGTTCATGGACTCCATGTTTCTGGTTGCTGTGGACTCTCATTCAAAGTGGCCAGAGGTAATACAAATGAAGTCAACTTTTATGTGTGTAACTCAGCAAAGATTGGTTCCACCCTGAGGACCATTTTTACCAGAAATGGCTTACCAGAACAAATTGTGAGTGACAACAGAACACAATACAAGACAGAAGAATTCCAACTGTTCATGAAGAAAAATAGCATCAGACATTTCAAATCAGCTCCTCGCCATCCAGCAATGAATGGGTTAACTGAAAGGTTTATACAAACCTTCAAGAAGTTCATTAAAGCGATGGACAAGGCGGACATTTCTCTACAGCACAAGGTGGACAACTTCCTTTCTGTGTATCAGAACTCAGTTAATGCCATGACTTGCTTTCTGTTCATGAGCAGAAATCTGAGATCTCGCACAGTCCTCCAGAAACCAAACCGACGGAGGGAAGTACAGAATAAATAGTTCATCTAGTTGTCGTGCATCAGCCAGGAGCTTTGAGGTTGGACGGGAAATCCTAGCATCTGATTACTGAGAAGACAAGTAGACACTAGATATGATAACTACAAGAACTGCACCACTCAGTGGATGTTGGAGATCACACATGGAGACGTCATGTGGACCAGATCCTGGATGCTCAACCAAAGAACACACCTTAGTTGAGTGCATCCAACAAGATGGACACATTATAGCCACCGGACTTACCTCTCAGTGATGGCCATGTCACCGACAGCAACGTGACTCTGACAGCTGAGAACGTTGTCTGAGACAAGACACTTACTAAACCTGAGGCCACTCCACAGGTCCAGAGGCACTACAAGAACGCTGATGTTGACAAGACACCTTTCAAACCTGATGGCACTCCACAAGTCCAGAGGTGCTATCCTGGAAGTAACAGATCACCACCCAGAAGACTGTATCTTTAGTATAGTGAAATTAGTTATGGACCGTAATTGTGAAAACATGTTTATTTGGAACATGGTTTACAAAAGGGAAATTGTAAGTTTTGTACATATACAGTTTTATGTTGCATTAATCTAAAGGGGAAGGAAGTGTAATATATAGATCTATTTCTTTTAGAGCAATGCTCCGCATGCGTGTTGATCTGTTGTCTGCGCATGCGCATTGCTCTCTCTCTCTCTCTCTCTCTCTCTCTCACTCTTTCTCTCTCTCTCACTCTTTCTCTCTCTCTCTCTGTAATGAGAATACACCAGTTAAAGCCATCTTCTGTGTGCATGCCTTCATTTAATTGATATGTAGTTGTGCACAGACACAACAGTTTCCATCCTGGCCTGCTGAGTTCCTCCAGCATTTTGTGTGTGTTACTTGGATTTCCAGCAGCTGCAGATTTTCTCTTGTTTGTTATAGGACTATTGAACGTTTTTCTAGTACTACAAGGTAGACACTAGACCACATGAACTACCTTGATGTGATCTTGTACCTTACTGCTCAGCTGCACTGCATTCCTCTGTACTGTAACACCTTATTCTGCAATCTGCTGTTGTTTTACCTTGCATTACTGCAATGCAACATTGTAATGAATTGATCTGCATGGATGGTATGCAAGACCAATTTTTTACTGTACCTTGATACGTACCAATAATAAACCAATTTACCAATTTTAGAAAAATTCTCAGGATAACCGTCACAGATCAATCAATGTACTTTAAAATCTGACATAAAGCATTTTCATGGTTTTCTGAAAAAAAATTGATTGAAAAATCTTGGGAAACATAACAAGATGGAAATCATCCCATGTTGGATGAGAAGTTCCTTCATCTCAGTAAATTTGATGGAAAATATGCTTAAAGGTCAAGTCTCTAATTAGGACAGAGAGGGTCTTAAATTTATCCGTATTAGTTCAATATTGCATATAGAGGCGACACTATATAGTCTAAGTATTATCAAACTGTCCTGTAATGACCCAGTACAGACCATTCCACATAGATTGAGAGAAGTCATGAACTGTTCCTCGTTCATATTAAGATTAATAATCTCCAGGGTACTAATGTTGACAGCAGTATCATATCAGTTTCATTTACAAGGATGGCAAGACATGCAATGCAAAAACACTTACAGAAAAAGTGTTTATCTTTATGGAGGCTGGTGGAAGGAGGAATGAACTCTGATGGCACAATGGGGTAAACAGCCTCAAATACTCGAGGTTAGGCTTGTCATGAGAGGCAATTTGAATGAGATAGCAGAGAACAGCTGGTATCTTTCAAACAAAACTTCACCACAAGTGGAGAAAAGGATAATGTAAAAACTAGTCAGTGAACATTGCCAACAAGTGTCATCCCAACATAACTTTCACTCTGGGAACAAAGCTTAGCAGATTCTGTTTGTGTTTTTACACATCATTTTCACCAACCCCAGCCAAGCTATGAGTGAGACAGAGGTTTAATCACTGGAATGGATAGCAGTTGAGAGAGTGAAAATTGTCACTTTGACAGAAATAAATCGATGACCAATGTAGCAAAAATGATTTGAGTAAGTTTATAGCTAAGAGGATCACGTCGCTTAGCAGAGGTAATAATATAGTCGGTGTTCAGCCCAATGTTGTGTCTCTGACCTCGACGTAATAAATAAAATACCTTTTAACCCAGCTGGGCCAATTTTACCATGGCGACCAACCATGCCTTTAGAGCCTTTTTCACCCATAGGTCCTGGAAAGAAAAAGTCATAGGTTATTCAATATAATCTTTCCAATTCAGGGGATTAAATTTCTTCATTCTTCAAAAATTTCAGAAATGTTTATCAAGAGCATGAAGAGATGAGGAGGAATCTCTTTAGTCTTTATGTATGTTTAAGGCAGAGATGTATATTTAAGATTCTTGACTGGTCAGGGCATGAAGGGATACAGGGAGAAGGCAGGAGATTGGGGCTGAGAGGAAAATTGGATCAGCTATGATGAAATGGCACAGCAGACTTGACGGGCCAAATGGCCTAATTCTGCTCCTATACATTGTGGTCTAGCATATTTAGTGTGTTTGTGCTTTTTTTTTACAATAACTCTCCAAGCTCTTGAGGTAAATTTGGAAGATAAATCTACATTTCTGATTACTAGCACCCTAAACTTCTGGGGTATGTACACACAGGCATAATCAATGAGATGGGTATTCTGGTCTTTGTAAAGAATAGGTACATCACAAAACTAAAGTTGGAGGTTTCTGTAAATTATGTACATGAATATAGATTCATTTTAGAGTTATAGAGTCATTAAAAGGGAGAGCACAGAAACAGGCCCTTCAACTCACTTAGTCCGTGCCGAGACATTTTACTAACAATAAATCCTGTCAAAGCCATATCCTTTAAGTCAGAGGTTCCCAACCTGTGGTCCACAGACCCCTTGCTTAATGGTATTGGTCCATGGCATAAAAAATGTTGGAAACCCCTGCTTTAGGTGATCTTAACTGACTCAGTTAAGAACTAATGAAAGATGTTTTCATAGCCAGACTTCTATTTCCCTTTCTTCAGTATGTGGAAAAACAACCCAATGAACTTCTCTTACACTTGTGCTGGAAGTGTTCATACAATTATAACAGAGGGAGAATTTTAGAACAATGACTTAGAAGAAACTGGAGTTGATGGTAGTCCCTAGTTCTTTGAAATGGCTAAACACTTTCACTAACAGTATCTTAGGACTTTACAGAAACAGAGTTAATGATCACGCCTCTGCCAGAGCCTCACCACTTCTGTTAAAAAGTAGCTATAGCTGAGGTTTGAACTTTTGTTCCAAAACTTTGGAGGTCCACACAGATTTAAACAGAAATAATTCAAAAACTGACATTTGATCCATAAATACAAATACATATAAACACATGGAATAACCAGCTAGTCATAAAAAAATTCATTCTCTGGCTATGTTAGTGACGACTTCCTGTCCTTTGTTTGAAACAGAGTGCCAGACCACTTACAAGCAGTGTTCTCTAAAACAAGCTCTTGTTATAGCTGGTGAGCTAATGACCTTTGAAGATTAATTTATGTTCAGATGACATGCAGTGGTGGTTAGACTGCTTGGGAGGTACAAACAAAGAGGCACAGTTTGTGGGAATTCGTTGATATATCAAAATTCAAAAGACACTGAAAAGTAATTATTTGCTAATGAACTAGGCTGCAAGTAGATTTAAATATCCCAACTCTTCCATATGTACGAAGGATTCATACTCATTCAGTGTAAATAGTTACAATGGGATCAGTGCCCTCCCGTTTAGAACATAGAACGTAGAATAGTACAGCACAGTACAGGCCTTTCGGCCCACAATGTTGTGCCGACCCTCAAACCCTGCTTCCCGTATAAGCCCCCACCTTAAATTCCGCCATATACCTGTCTAGTAGTCTCTTAAACTTCAGGAGTGCATCTGCCTCCACCACTGACTCAGGCAGTGCATTCCATGCACCAACCATTCTCTGAGTAAAAAACCTTCCTCTAATATCCCCTTTGAACTTTCCACCCCTTACCTTAAAGCTATGTCCTCTTGTATTGAGCAGTGGTGCCCTGGGAAAGAGGTGCTGGCTATCCACTCTATCTATTCCTTTTATTATCTTGTACACCTCTATCATGTCTCATCCTCCTTCTCTCCAAAGAGTAAAGCCCTAGCTCCCTTAATCTCTGATCATAATGCATACTCTCTAAACCAGGCAGCATCCTGGTAAATCTCCTCTATACCCTTTCCAATGCTTCCACATCCTTCCTATAGTGAAGCGACCAGAAATGGACACAGTACTCCAAGTATGGCCTAACCAGAGTTTTATAGAGCTGCATCATTACATCGCAACTCTTTATCTCTATCCCTCGATTTATGAAAACTAGCACCCCATAAACTTTCTTAACTACCCTATCCACCTGTGAGGCAACTTGCAGGGATCTGTGGACATGTACCCCTAGATCCCTCTGCTCCTCCACACTACCAAGTATCCTGCCATTTACTTTGTACTCTGCTTTGGAGTTTGTCCTTCCAAAGTGTACCGCCTCACATTTCTCCGGGTTGAACTCCATCTGCCACTTCTCAGCCCACTTCTGCATCTTATCAATGTCTCTCTGCAATCTTCGACAATCCTCTGCACTATCTACAACACCGCCAACCTTTGTGGCGTCTTCAAACTTGCCAACCCACCCTACTACCCCCACATCCAGGTCATTAATAAAAATCACGAAAAGTAGAGGTCCCAGAACAGTTCCTTGTGGGACATCACTAGTCAGAATCCTCCAATCTGAATGACTCCCTCCACCATGACCCTCTGCCTTCTGCAGGCAAGCTAATTCTGAATCCACTTGGCCAAACTTCCCTGGATCCCATGCCTTCTGGCTTTCTGAATAAGCCTACTCTGTGGAACCTTGTCAGATGCCTTACTAAAATCCATATAGATCACATCCACTGCACTACCCTCATCTATATGACTGGTCACCTCCTCAAAGAACTCTATCAGGCTTGTTAGACACGATCTGCCCTTCACAAAGCCACGCTGACTGTCCCTGATCAGATCATGATTCTCTAAATGACCATAGATCCTCTCTCTATGAATCTTTTCCAACAGCTTTCCCACCACAGACGTAAGGCTCACTGGTCTATAATTACCCGGCCTATCCCTACTACCTTTTTTGAACAAGGGGACAACATTCGCCTCCCTCCAATCCTCTGGTACCATTCCCGTGGACAACGAGGACATAAAGATCCTAGCCAGAGGCTGAGCAATCTTTTGCCTCGCCTCGTGAAGCAGCCTGGGGAATATTCCATCAAGTCCTGGGGACTTATCCGTCCTAATGTATTTTAACAACTCCAACACCTCCTCTCTCTTAATATCAACATGCTCCAGAACATCATCCTCACTCATATTGTCCTCACCATCATCAAGTTCCCTCTCATTGGTGAATACCGAAGAGAAGTATTCATTGAGGACCTCGCTCACTTCCACAGCCTCCAGGCACATCTTCTCACCTTTATCTTTAATGGTCCTACCTTCACTCCTGTCATCTTTTTTTTCTTCACATAATTGAAGAATGCCTTGGGGTTTTCCTTTACCCTACTCGCCAAGGCCTTCTCATGCCCCCTTCTTGCTCTTCTCAGCCCCTTCTTAAGCTCTTTTCTTGCTTCCCTATATTCCTCAATAGATCCATCTGATCCTTTCTTCCTAAACCTCATGTATGCTGCCTTCTTCCACCTGACTAGATTTTCCACCTCACTTGTCACCCATGGTTCCTTCACCCTACCACTCTTTATCTTCCTCACCGGGACAAGTTTATCCCTAACATCCTGCAAGAGATCTCTAAACATTGACCACAGGTCCATAGTACATTTCCTTGCAAAAACATCATCCCAATTCACACCTGCAAGTTCTAGCCTTATAGCCTCATAATTTGCCTTTCCCCAATTAAAAATCTTCCTGTCCTCTCTGATTCTATCCTTTTCCATGATAATGCTAAAGGCCAGGGAGCGGTGGTCACTGTCCCCCAGATGCTCACCCACTGAGAGATCTATGACCTGACCTGGTTCATTACCTAGTACTAGATCTAGTATGGTATTCCCCCTAGTCGGCCTGTCCACATACTGTGACAGGAATCCGTCCTGGACACACAAACTCTGCCCAATCTAAACCCTTGGAACTAATCAGGTGCAAATAAAATTAGGGAAGTTAAAGTCACCCATGATAACAACCCTGTTATTTTTGCACCTGTCCAAAATCTGCCTCCCAATCTGCTCCTCTGTATCTCTGCTGCTACCAGGGGGCCTATAGAATACCCCCAGTAGAGTAACTGCTCCCTTCCTGTTCCTGACTTCCACACACTCTGACTCAATTTCAATGAATTTTATATTTTCTTTAGTTACTAACAAGAAACTCATGATTTTCTGCTCTGGCCCTGAAAAAATCAGGAACAGATAAAACGGAATTTCTGACTCTGCTTCTGATTCAAACTCTGTAGTTTGATCATGGCTGACACATATCTCAACTCCAACCTAACTTAGATTCATGCTTCCTAATACCTGGGACCTAACAACAAAAATTGTGTCAATCCTAAAAATTGGATTAGTGTAGAATTAGTGCAAATGAGTGGTTGACGGCCTGCAGACACGTTCAGTGAAGGTTCCAATTATCCCAACAAACCCAACTCTGCACAGGTTCCAGTGGAGATTCACAGGAATAACCCCGAAATGAAAAACTCAAAATATGTGGAGCATTTGATGTCTCTGAGGATGTACTCGATGGAATTCAAACCAGTGAGGGGGAAATCTCACAGAAACTTCCCGGGTACTGAAAGGCATGGATAGAGTGGATGTGGAGACAAGGTTTCCATTGGTTGGAGATAATAGGATCTGAGGGCACTACCTCAGAATAAGGGCAGATCCCTTTAAAACTGAGATAAGGAGGAATTTCTTCAGAGGTTGATGAATGGCTAATGTGAGAAGGCAGCAGAATGAGTTAGAAAAAATTGGGCTTGACTGAATAGTGGAGCAAAATTGATGGGCCAAGTGTCCTGGCTCTTTGGTTATATCTTAAGGTCTTATAACCGTTCATGAGGATAGTCTTCAGGGCCCAAAACTGTGAACTTCTATTCGATTTTGCAGAAGAAGGTATCCCTTTCTCTTTATTGATCTAATTCCAGTTTGATGATTTACCCCTCATTCCCAGCTTTACACCAGACAAAATATTTGGCAACTGTGTTATTGTGTATTAAAATAAACCTGAAATTGACTTGGTTTTCTTCTCTGTTCTTGTTAACAATCATATACTTTATGTACACTTTATGCAAGTTAGGTTTGTGAACTCAAAAATGGCCACCCTTAGAGACGAGAAGCAACATCTTATATTCCGTCTGGGTGGCCTCCAACTCAATGGCATGACACTGATTTCTCCTTCTGGTGGTTTTCCCCCTCCCCTTCTGCTTTTCATCTTGTCCCTTCTCTGGCTTTTTACTTCTTCTCTCCTGCTTATCAATTCTACTTGGTCTCCCTCCTCCTTCCCTTTCTCCTACGATCCACTCTCCTCTTCTATCAGATTCTTTCTTCTTTAGCTCTTCACTTTTCCCACCCACATAGCTTCTAGCTAACTTCCTACACCTCCCCCCCCCCCCACCTTTATATTCTGGTGTCTTTCCCGTCCTTTTCTGCCCGAAATATCGACCTGATTATTCATTTCCATAGATACTGACTGACACACTGAGATCCCCCAGCATTTTGTGTGTAATCTTTGGCAAATGACCACATTTGGAAGACAAATTGTTCCAGGCACCATTTTGATGACGGTGTGTACGTAATGAATATCTGCCTGAAATAATGCTGATCTGATGCCAATTCTATCCTGGAGCTCAGCACTCCATAAGTACCTTCTGTTAACACTGCATGCTGGACAAAGCAGCACCACCAGTGTTTAAAGTACTATGTAGTTGTTGGTTGGGATCTTCTGGCTGTAGCTACTGTGCAACAGTCGAGTTTGCTGTGCATCAGGAAAAATTTGCTATTTTTGTGGGGATACTTAGATTTGCAAAGCTCTGTATCTCATGCGGATGTCAAGGCTTCTCCAGAAATGAACTGCTCCCACTTAAGGAAAGCCCGTGACTGAGAAAAAGGCAGAACAATTGCACAGAGGAAAAGGTGGGAGATTGGTCTAGTAGAGGTATTCTCCACCAGCAACCACAACCACACAGCATGATTGCCAAAACTTCAGCTAGGAACATTTGCACTTCATTAAGGACAACCTTAGCGAGCTCTTTCAAAGACCATAGTTACAAGGATCAATAATAGTCAGCTTTCATCTGGAATATGATATGATTTCATGGAGTCAGCAACAGGCCCTGGTTTGTGGAGTTTACACCACACCAGTCCTACACCTGTATCATATTTTATTCCCTTCACATTCCCACCAACTTCCCCCCACCGGATCTACCATTCACCCACACATAATTTACAGTGGCCAGTTTATCAGTGGTCTTTGAGATGCGGGAGGAATCCAAACAACTGGGTGGAACCCATACAATTAGAAGTACGTGCAAACTCCACAGAGACAGCGCCTGAAATCAGGGTTGAACCCGGCTCTCTGTAGAATGCGACAGCAGCTCTGCTTCCTCTTCCAATGTGCCACCCACACTCATTTACATGTTCTAAGAAATAAATTTGCTTCGGAATATTTACTTCAGGTTACCTTTTTTTGTATTGTGACAAAACAGATGCTGGAGAGAAGTAGATCACGGGGCTGCTAGTGGCAGGGAAATAGTGCTGTTGTTCCTGCTATTACATTTATAATAGTCATTCAAAGATAACCTAGGCAAATGGTGCTTGTTATTCTATCCTTACTGCTTCCACTGCCAACTCTACCTCTTTGGCCTTCTCTCTGTTCCTCTTGTCTTCACTGCATCTGTTCTCAGGATGATGCTTTGAATTCAAGAATAACCAAAATGCCCTCTTTTTTCAAAGAACAGTGTTTCCCTTCTACCACCATGAGAGCTGCCTCACCCACATCTCCTCCATTTCCCACATGTCGTCCCTCAGCCCATCCACCCACCATCATAGCAGGGACAAGGCTCCTCTTGTCCTTACCTACCAATCACGAGAAGGGTGCTATCAGAAAGTAAATCACACACCCACCCCCACCGCGGCTTTTCATAGGGATCACTCTCTATGTGACTCCCTCGTCCACTCATTCCTCCCCACTGATCTCCCTCCTGGCACTTATCCCTGCAAGCATGACAATGTCACACCTGCCCCTACACCTCTCTCTTACCATCATTCGGCACCCCTAAAAGTCCTTCCAGATAAGGTGGCATTTCATTGCGAGTCTGTCCGGGTCGCCCACTGTATCCAGTGTTCCCATTGCAGCTTCTTCTACATCGGTGAAACCCAACATAGATTGGAGGACCTTTGCTCTGTCTGTCACAAAAGGCAGGATCTCATGATGGCTACCCAATTCAATTTGTCTTCCCGTTCTCATTCTGATATGTCAGTCCCTGACCTCCTCTACTGCCATGATGAGGCCACACTCAGGCTGGAGGAACAATGCCTGATGTTCCATCTGAATAGCCTCCAACCCAATGGCATGAACATCAATTCTCTGAGTTCTAGTAATTACTCCGCCCTTCTCTTTTTCCATTTTCCATTCTGGTTACTGTCTCACCCCTTCCCTTTCTTCTGTGGTATGTCATCCTCTCCTACTGGATCTTTTCCTGTTTCAGCTCTTTACTTCTTCCACCTATCACCTCCCAGCTTCTTACTTTAGCTCCCCTCGCCCCGCCCACCTATCTTCCCCTTCACCTGGTCTCTCCCATCACCTGCCAGCTTGTACTCCTTCCCCTCTCCCCACCTCCTTATTCTGGCTTCTACCCCCTTCCTTTCCACTCCTGAGTAAGGGCCTCAGTCTAAAACGTTGACACTGTATTCCCTCCATACAAGCTGCCTGATGTGCTGAGCTCTTCCAGCGATTGTGCATGTCGCACAAACCTTTCTCCTGAACAGCACAAACAGTAGTTAATTTCAGTGAGCCAATCATCTACTTCACTACATTCTCTGTAGCTTTTGATGTATGCCATGGGCATAAGAGATGAAAATCAAATTCATCAGGCACACTTTCAGTCCTGGTTGCCCAAGAGCAACCCTTTCGTTTGTTGTGCCAAATGAAATCAAGCTGGTCCAGTGTTCTTCCTGAGAATAAGGGCAATACCCTGTGCCTGGACTTTGGTAATTGAGCTGCATTATCATCGGACATTATAACGCACCTGCTGAGTACACCGATAGAGGAATCTTTACCCTTTCCGGAACTAAGCAGTGTGGATAAACTCCCTATAATCCAGGTCCTCTCGTCCTATCAACATCCTCATAAATATGTCCTGCACTCTGTCCGGTTTAACCACATCTTGCCTCTAACAAGGTGCTAAAACTGTAAGCAGTGCTCCAAGTGCAGCCTCACTACTTGGTAACTTAAACAACTGCAACATGTCTCAACTCCTATGCTCAATGTCCTGACCGATGAAGGCCAGCATACAAAACACTTTTTGCACCAACCTGTCTACCGGTGATGCTGCTTTCAACAAAACATCCATTTGTATTCCTAGGTCCGGCTTTTCCATTACATTCCCTGGTGCCCTACTATTCATACCATAAGTCCTATATTGGTTTAGCTTTCCAAGATGCATCATCTTACACTTAACTGTAATGAAATCCATTTGTCACTTGTCGGCCCACTTCCCTAATTGACCAAGGCTCCTTTGCAATCAGTGATAACCTTCTTTGATAATCAAGGAACTTGGGACTGTATATTAGGAACTAATATTCTCAGGGAAAGGTGGAGCACTTGCATGGGATTACGGATAGGTTTGTTCCATTGAAGCAGGAAAAAGATGGAAGCATAAAGGAACCATGGTTAATCAGAGAAGTGGAACATCTACTCAAGAGAAAGAAGGAAGCATACTTAAGGTTTAGGAAACAAAGATTAAACAGGGCTCTTGAAACTTATAAGGAGAGTGAGAAGGGGACATATGAAGGCTTTGTGAGGACGATTAAGAAAAATCCTAATGGTTCCTACACATACATGGAGAACAGGAGGATGACTAGAGTGAGTGTAGGACCAAACAGGGATTTAAAAAAACCTCCTGGATTCAGAGGTTCTTACTGAATATTTCAATGTAAATCTTGTTGACTAAACCAGTGAGTCTTACATCAATGGTGGGCAAAATATTGGAGGGGATTGTTAGATTCAGGATTTACAGGCATTTGGAGAAATGTAATCTGATTAGGGATACTCAGCGTGGCTTTGTGAGGAGCAGGTTGTGCCTCACGAGCCTTTTTTGACGTTTTTGAGGAAGTGAAAAAACCTAACTGATGTACAATGGATGTGATGTATGTGAATTTTAGTAAGGTGTTTGACAAGCTTCCCCATGGTAGGCTCATTTAAAGTCAGAAGGCATGGGATCCAGGGAAACTTGGCTGCATGGACTCAGAACTGGCTTGTCCACAAAAGTCAGAGGGTGCTAACTGATGGAACACATTCTGGCTGCAGGTCTGTGACCAGTGCTCTTCTGCAGGGATCTGCTCTGGAACTACTGCTCTTTCTGATTGTTATAAATAGCTTGGATGAAGAAGTGGAAGGGTGGGTTAGTAAGACTGCAGAGGACACAAAGTTTGGGGTGTTGTGGATGGTGTGGAAGGTTGTCATGGGTTACAGTGGGACATTGAAAGGGATGCAGAACTGGGCTGAGAAGTGACAGATGGAGTTCAATACAAAGAAGTGTGAAGAGATGCACTTTGGAAGGTTGAACTTGAAGGCAGAGTACAAGGTTAATGCCAAACAAGAGAAAATCTGCAGATGCTGGAAATCAAAGTAATACAGACAACATGCTGGAGGAACTCAGCAGGCCAGGAAGCATCAATGGAAAGGTGTAAACAGTGGGCATTTCAGGCCAAGACCCTTTATCAGGACTGGAAAAAAAGAGATGAGAAGTCAGAGTAAGAAGGTGGGGGAGGAAAGGAAGACGTACAAAATAGTGGTAGGTCAATTCAGGAGAGGGGGAGGGGTGAAGTAAAGAGCTGGGAAGTTGATTGGTGAAAGAAATAAAAAGATAAGTTTCCAGCATCTACAAAATCTCTTGCGTGCCTCAAATTAACTCTTTTTTTAAATTCCAAAAATAGACTTTATTGAGGCTGAATAGATTCAATGATTAGAACTACCTTTATGTGCTAAAATGTTTCCATACTCAGTTATACATTGTACATCATGGAATATACATTAACATGTTACATATTTTTTACATATATAGACAAATTTCCTGTCAATGTAGTTGGGTATGTTATGCCAAAATTGGAGAAATGAAAGTCCATGTATCAGTATTTAACTTCAAACACGGAGAGGACCCCATCATAAGTCACAGAAATCTGAATGTGATATCTTATGTCTAGAAAATAATGTACCCTTCCATTGAAGTTGGCACCAACACTCACGGATTTCATTTTTAGTTATCTGAATCTTTGATTTGAACCAGTTCTGCACAGAAAGGGTTATATTGTGTTTTCAGTTAGTAACAGCTTTAATAAAAAATAACAAATTTGCCCAGAGGAATTTACAACTCAATTAATTAACTTGCATCAACAATTCTGATGGCAACTCATTTTCAACAGACGGGGATAATTAACTTTCTTAATAAGAAAGACTTGCTCACAAATATTTGGATTTTTATCACCTGTCAATCAAAACAAATCCTCCTGTCAATATGTAAAACAAAATCAATGTGTCTACAAAAGTGCAGACAATTTTATCTCATTTAAAGTGATGTATGTCGCATACTTATCCAGTTTTCTGGGCAAAATCAGAATGAATGAGCGAGCTTAAGGGAAATCACAAAAGCATTTTGAAAATCTACAATCTAGCCAGGTTCCAGATGGAAATTGATCTTACCCACACCACATTTGGATGTCAATGTGGGTGTGGACAATGATTTATGCTTAAATTTATACTGGAAAAATATTATAAGTTCCTCATCTTCTTTACTTGTTAGCTCTCTGATCATTCAATTGAACTTTCTTTGAGACTCGAGTTAGACAAACTTATCATTCATTCTTAGAGTAAAGCACACCCAAATTTTCTTTATTTACCCATGAGGCCAGTTACCCCCTCCACTCAGATCCCAACTGGAAACATGACAAAAGAAAAAAATTACAAGCTTGAAATTACACCCAGTTTCCTTTACATCTTTTGTTTCCTTTCTTGTTCTTTTTAACCAATGTAAGTTTTTTACTAATCTTAGAGCAGCTTAAAAAGAAACAAGAATCCGTATCAACTTGGTATGATATTTCACTCCAAAGCAAAGTATTATGGTAGGGTAGCTTTGCATCAGATAGATTCTGGTAATTTTAAACTAGGTATCCAGTGTAATGGAGGCAGCATGCTGAATGATATACAGAGTATTTATGAATTAATTATTCACCCAACTGCAGATGAGCCGGTTTAATTACCTGGTTGTCCAACTGGGCCAACTTTCCCTATCCTTCCAGGTTCTCCTTTCTCCCCTTTTTCTCCTGGTTCACCTGCAACAGAATGTAAATAGTGATTGTACCCATTGTTTGTAGAGTCGCTGCAAGGAAATAATGTTCTTCCATATGTAGATGGAACTATTTCAACCTCTAACCCTGATGGACTACCAATCATTCCATGTCAATTCAAGCTGCAGCATAGCCAGCATGATGACTGACTGAAAATTCACAATAATACTGTTTATTTTCTGGGCTGAGGGTTGGATTCAGAATCAAATGTACATTGTCAAGGAAAGAGTATCGGGAACTTTACATCTTGAGGTAAAAGACTGATTCTGATTGGCCTTGATGCTGGCATACCCTACCTAAAAATGGAAAGAGCTCCATTCTCTAATGCTGGGCTTCTTCACTTCCAGGCAATGAAAAGGAATAATAATGAAGATTTCAAAAGGTATGGATTAACTGGGAAGATGAATTGTGTAGCTGCAAAAGGCATTTGAATGGCATTCTCCAAAAGTGCTCCAGCTCTGCCTTTGTGCCTCAGTCAGATCCCAGCTCTCAGCACCAGACAGAACCACTGGTAGCAGTCTATGCTAAACACTTCCTTTCCACCACTAATAGTTTCCACAATCCATGGAAGTGCTTCCAACCACAGGGAACCATTTCCAAAAACACTTTTTCACTAGGAAACTATTTTATTTAGATTAGTGTGCTTAAAAAATGGTCTCTTAAATGAATCTACCACTTGAGAAATCTTCCCACACCATATTAAGATAACATGATAGCATTTCTACCTTGTGAAGTGAATTCCAAACAAAATGATATTGGTCAAAAACACTTCCACTTCATTTGGAAAATTAAAGTCCCTCTTCTTCTCATGAAAAGATAGCTTTAACTTTTTGCCTGAATGTCTCTTTTTGTTGATCTATGAATCATCTCGGGTGTTTATCATATAAAAGCAAGCTGCAATTTTTGCTTCAATTGTTGTTTTGCTTAGTCTTTCCTCCAAAGTGACATTGACTTTGCTAAGAGGCAGGATATTAATTCTTCTCTTTTTCAAGGAGCTGGATTTTGACTGGCCCGGAAACACTTCCTCACATCATTGGTGAATATAAATATAATTACTGCTAAATCTGTTGTTTACACTGTTCATCGTTTAAAGAGATAGCTAATACCTTAAATCAGATTTAGCTCTGTCAGTACCTTTCTATAGATTGAATTCTCTGTTTTAGATCATCCCTGTTGCATTTCTTTGAACTGTTCACCAAAGCATTTATATCCTTTCAAGGCTAGTGGTTTTGACTTGGATACAGTGATAGCACTTATTGCTTTGAGCTTAAGGGCTTCAACTCAAGGTTTCTGACACTTTACTGAGTCATTACAGGAGAAATTTCAGAGGTGCTATCCTTCAGATGAAACATCAGTTTGCCCGTTCAATAGGGATTTTAAACACCTCATTAAACTATCTGAAAAAGCAGCCAATAACAGGCTAACTCATCTCATCAGTATTTACAGGACTTGGTTATGCACAACTGACACCCATCTCCACATCTGTCTTCCTTTCATCAACCACAAATCTAATTGCTCTAGCATCAGTCCCCATGCCTTCAGTTACCTAGGTCTGGAATTTTCTTTCTAATTCTTTCTACCCCATTAATTCCCCCCACCTTATAAAATGATCCTCAAAACATACCTGTTGTCCAACTTTTTGTCATCTGCCCTTAATTTTTCCATGTGTTGCTCTGTGGCAAATGCTACTCTGAATGACTCAGGATGTTTCACTTCTATAAAGGTAAGGTATAAATATTCATTTCTGTTTTTGCTTTTACTAATGTAAGAATCGCTACACAAGATATCACTATCTGGAAATGAAGTTCCTTAAGATTTGTTGTGTATGTTCTACATAAATACAATTCCTCCCTTCGAGGGTATAGTAAACTACTCCATGAAACTTCTATGGTGAAGACTAATTTTTATTCATAATCGCTTGTACTTAAGATACAATTATTACTCAATTACTCATACAATAATTTTCATTAATTGGATATTTTATTTTATTATTAGCGAACATCTTTCCAGTGCATTTCTACATTGCTGAAATACGTTTTCACACTTGCGTTTCAAAACACATTTGTACATGTTAAAATTCAGATTCAAAATACATTTATTATCAAAGAATATTTATATTATACAACCTTGAGATTGGTTTGCTTACAGGTAGCCACAAAGCAAGAAACCAAAAGAATCTAATTAAAGAAAAATAAAATAAAAATAAAAATACCAACTCCTGATGCACAAGAGAAAGGAAAAAAAACACAAATCATGCAAACAATTGAAGCAAACAACAAGATTCCAAACTAAATTGCATCCTCAGATCCAACCCGCCAAGCAACCTAGAGTAGGCCCAAAGACTCGCGGCCAGGGCAGCCTTCATAGCCTCAGCGGCACAGAGAGGAGTGCCAATCACGGACGGCGAGTGAAATCGGCTCTCGTCCCATTCCTTTGCCTATTGTATAATAGTTCCAGGTAACACTATCTGGACCACAGTCATATCACTAGTCACATGATCTCACAGCTTGCTACGTGCAGCATATTTCATTGTGATAATAGAAAAGGGATGAAGAGAAGGAGCATAATTCCACTCAGTTACTATTAGCAGTGTAATTTTGAATGTATTAGACGAAGATAGTACTTATCTTCTATGGAGTACTATGGATAGTATGGATAGTACTATGGAGCCAGCACCATCAAACAAAACCCAAAAAGATTCAACCGGTTCCAGAGATGTGGTAAGAGAAAACTAAACAATAAACATGTTTGGTTTAATCTCAATCTAATTGTTGATCTTCACTGGAACAATGAAGTTTAAAGATTATAGATTACAATTCCTTGCACTGATTTAATGTACTCTAATCAATGTGCTAGGAATCAAATGAAAATTAGGAAATAAATTAGTTTACATATCACACCTTTCCACAATTGCGAGACTTCAAAAATACTTTATCAGCTCTGCATTTAAGTGCCAGAAGATGTTTTTGTCCTTTTGTTTAGTTACAGGACATTGGAGTTCTCTGTCACCTGTGTGGTGCTGTTCCAGTAGTATCAAAGTCAAATTATTACCATGATATAGGTCCTTGACTAATTAATGCAACCTATAGGTGTCATGTTGAGGATGAGGACTTGGGGCTATATCTAACATATGCCAGTTGTGCCAGTAAATTAAACTTTTCATATCCATCACAACTCAGAATACTATTAGTACTAAGTCATGCATGTGTGCAATCACAGAACACACACCATCATATGCATGAATATTCATGAATATACAAAGCACGTAATCCATAGAGCGCAGTTAGAACTTGAAAATTTGACTTTAAAATTGCAAGCTTCATGATCATGAATAATCTTACATGTTTGCCGGGTAGTAACTTCTGGATTGCTGCCTGTGCCACACACAAGAGAGTGTAGAAACAGGATGATTTGGCAAATAAATGCATGGGCTGAAAAGCTGGTGGGGGGGGGCGGGGATCTCTTCTGGTGAGGTATGATTTGTTCAACAGTTATGAGTTGCTCCAAAATCCAAGGGGAGCCAATATTCTCATGGACAGGTTTGTTAGAGCTGTTGGGGAGGGTTTAAACTAATTTTGTGGGGGGGGGAGGGGTGGGAATTGAAGTGAAGGGACTCAGGATAGGACAGATGGTAAAAAAAAGCAAAGATGACATACAGTCAGACTGTCAGGAAGGGCAGGCAGAAGATAGGATATAATTGCAGCCAGCAGGGTGAGTATCAGTGCATTAGGCATACAGAATCAAAAAGGGTAGCAAATACAGCACTCAAAGTGTTATATCTCAATGCCTGGAGAAAAAGAAATAAGGTGGATGATCTTGTTGCACTTTTACAGTTTGTTGGGTATGATGTTGTGGCCGTCACTGAATCTTGGCTGAAGGATGGTTGTGGTTGGGAGATGAATGTCCAAGGCTTTATAAGGCACTGGTGAGACATCAGTTTGAGTATTATGAACAGTTTTGGTCTCTTCATCTAAGAAAAGATGTGTTAGCATTGGAGAGGGTTTAGAGAAGGTTCACATGGATGATTTTGGGAATGAAAGGATTATCATACAGAGAATGTTTGATGGTTCTGGTTCTGTACTCGCTGAAATTTCAGATGTGGGGGGGATCTCACTGAAACTTTTTGAATCTTGAAAGACCTAGATAGAATAGATGTGGATAGGATGTTTCCGATGGTGGGGGAGTCTAGGACAAGAGGGCACAACCTCAGGAGCGGGGGCATCCATTTAAAACAGAGATGCGAAGAAATTTCTTCAGCCGGAGAGTAGTGAAATTGTGGAATTTATTACCACAGGCAGATGTGGAGGCCAATACATAAGGCAAAGCTTGATTGGTTCTTGATTGGACATGACATCAAAGGTTACGGGGAGAAGGCTGGGAAGTGGAGCTGAGGAGGGGAAAAAACGATCAGCCATGATTGAATGGCAGAGTAGACTCGATGGACCAAATGGCCTAATTCTGCTCCTCTGTATTATGGTCTTATAATTTATGTTTTTCTTGTGAATGTTGTATATCTGATGCCATGTGCCCAGGTTGCCGATACAAGTCAGTTTTTCATTACATCTATGCAAACATATACCTATGCCTATGACGGTAAATTCAGTTTTGATTTTGGCTGACGTTTCTTGTCTCAAGTAACTTTAATTTAACAAAGGCAATGCCCTAGTAAACTCACCTTTCCCTTATTAGTATTTGAGTTTATAGTCACTGTTTTGGCACTGCATCATTATACAAATGTGACTTTAACTAAATATTGCAGCATTGTAATTTTTTTTACCATGTCTCCCAATACTTTTACCTCAGATTAATGACTTACAGTATGATGGTCTGACAGAGCATCAATATTTTGCTCTGAGGTAAGTACCAGCAGGGTGTTCAATGTCGAGAGGGCCTTGCAGATGAATTAATCCTAGTCCTCATCCAACATGAATCTATCTTCCATCAAGCCTCATTGAGCAGTGAGAAGAAACAGGATGCAGCAACTTAACTAACTCCACGATGCACTGTGGTAAGTTTAAGATCAAGTAATTCAGCACAGATAAGAAACTGTTGTGTTTAGTTTACAGATGGGCATTGAATTAACTAAACAGGCACTCTGATAATCTCCATCCATCTTGCTGCACCATGGAATAATCCTGCACCATTGTTAATTAAGTATTATATAGATATATTGCACCCAATAAACTGCAAGGATAGCACTAACATAATTTAATGTAATAAAAATGTGCAACAGTAATAATAAGCAGTCTACAGTAATTCACAAATGATAAAGGTTTGAATTGAATCTACCTTTTAGACCAGGGACTAGGATCTGTACTGAGCATGATTCATCAGCTATGTGTTGAGATTCTCCAGATCTGAGCAAGGACAGGAACAGCAGGCCAATTAGCAACACCAGTAAAAACAGTCCACTGTTCATAATGTCCACAAGAAGTTCATTGACTCCTAAAGACAGAAATTCCTTTTATAAATAATTACAATTAAGACAAAACAATATTTCTTAAATTAAAAATAAGCAATGTGAAAAATTATGCTCAAAACTACGTCTTCCTGCACCCTCAATGTGTTAGGAATGAGACCATCCATTCCAGCTTCTGTTTCAATTTATATCCCCCACACCACCCACAGCTATCACCCAAAGCAAACTCAAGTCTCTTTTTAATCTTTGAGCTCTTGCTTGTCCAGTTTGAAGTTACCTAGTTCTGGGTTATGCAAGTAAATGTGGGAGAAGGAAGAAATGGGATTCAGTTTTGCTGGATCTTTATTCCAATTTCTTTCAATTAACATTCCAGAATAAATGTTGGCATTTTCTCCCTGAGCTTGGCCCCATCAGAGAAGATGTGACAGCATGAGAAAGGACTGGGGAGATGATGTCATCGACCAGAATTCCCGCTAGTCACACATTTAACCAAACCCCCCTCCCCCAGCCCTCCCACTCAGCCTTATCCAATGTTATGTGTGTCTGTACAACATGAACAGAAGCTCCGCACCACCCAAGACTGTGTCCCACAGGAGAATCTGTAAGGAATTTCCAGAGGCTAATAGTTATTCTGAATTTCTCTGACCTTAGCTCATATCAACCAGTGCCATGCACAATGGATTTCACTCTTCATGTTGAATTTAGAAAGAAATGCATGTTCGTGCTGGCTGGCAAACATTAATAGATTAATGATAATTGCTAAATTGAACCCATACCTTAATCAATCTCCGTACTCTACTTTAAAAATTCGATGGTTAACAATCGCTACTTGTGATGCAGATCTGAATTACATTTTACTGATTAGAGTTCAGCACATTCCATTAGTTTGCTAAATGATTTGTACAATTGTTGAAAAAAATTAAGCCCATCATCAGTCAATTCTTGGTCAGCAGCTGATGCTTCAACAGAACAAAATTCTGAAGCATTTTAAGAGTTAAATAATGCACTCTAATACAGTTCATTTGCTGAGCTCTTTCTCCCCATTTATTAACAGATGGTAGTAAGGACTGTCATTTGGAATGTAATACAGCAGGGTTTTAACTAAGAATGGAGTCAAAAATCAGACTGAAAAATTCCCCTTACCTTATGATGGAAGATGGAACAGTGAGCAAGGAATCATCCTGAGCTTGTTCTCCCATCGCACAGATGAACTTTATTGCTGTTCTTGTTTACCAATGCTTGACAGATTTTTTTTAGGTTGACTGGTTGATATAGCCTGCCCAAGGAATCGGCTCAGCAAATCAAGAGAGAAAAATTGTAAGTATGACCCATAAATAACATCCTGTTTGACAAATGTCAGCTGGGGAACTTGCAGCTGTAAGAGATAGCTATGGGAAAATCCAAGATAGAATAGTGCAAAAATAAAATCCTCAATATTTGTTTAATTTTTGTTTTTTTTTAAGAATAAAACAAACTTTTCTGCATGCAACATATAAAGGTCTCCAGCAATATGAACAGTAGAGAACTCTGAGGTTTTCCAAGTCACATGGGCTTTGAATTGAGTTTTTTTTAATCTCTCAGTAATCAAACTTTCTGGCTTTTTGCAACATTCTGTTATGATTATCCAGAAACAATTGTTTTGCCAGTATCTTATTTGTATGGTGTGGCTTCAGAACATCACACTGCAGCTGATCGTTACAAACTACCTTTAAGAGAGCAGTGCCTCATCTCAATAAAACACCGAGAGGACTAAGAGGTCTGTGGCTCTAGACTTCCATTTTCAGAAAGTTACTGAAGAATTTGCCCGTTTATTCTTCCTAAGACATCTGGAAAAATGCATACTTTTCGTATACCCTTTCCTGATGTAAAATTAATGTTCCATAACACAGGAATTGAAAATCACATACATAACATAACTTGAAATGTGAGACTCCTAATCCCAATCACATTCTGCAAATAATTTCTTGGTAAAAGGAGGAAAAGAATTGCACTCGTTTAGGCTCCCCAAATAGACATCATAAAAATCCATCATAACATCATAAAAGTCCAAAATTAAAGCATTCAGCCCCAAAGTTCTTAGCTTGATTCCTACTTTATTCTAATTTGGTTACAGAGTCATACAGCTGAGAAACAAGCCCTTCAGCCCACTAATGCCACACTAACCATCAACCACCCATTTTACACCAATCCTACATTAACCCTGTTTTTTTTATTCTCCCCAGATTCTACCATCCAGCTGTGAGCTAAGAAGGATTTACAGTGGCTAACTAGCTAGAAAGCTTCCAGGATGGGGCAGAAAACCAGAGCAGTCAAGGGAAAATAGGCACAGTCAGAGAGAGAGAATGTGCAAACTCCACGCAGACAGTGTGGGATTAAACACGGGGAAGTGGATCCACTAGCTGCACAATTATGCTGCAGGCTATACACTCCAAATTAAATCCTACAATTGATTTCTGCAGCTCACGCTGGGACGGGGAGAGATAATTGAAGGCTTTTGTATATAGGGATCAACTAGTAAGAGCCACTGTACTGTTAAAACTCAGGCATGAATGCCTTTCACAATCAAATAACCCACTGTCAGTAACTATCTATGCATTGATGAGGACTAGAGCCCAGTGGGAGTCCTTTGGCAGCTAAGAGGCAACACTTATATATATATATATATATAGAGAGAGAGAGAGAGAGAGAGAGAGAGAGAGAGAGTATGAGAGAGAGAGTATATAATCAAATATTTTTACTATATTTCCCAGCACGTTTGGCACCTTCATCATTTATGATCATTTGTGCGGACAAATGAAAGAAGAAAACTGTTAATTGTAGACAAATGATCTTGGTAAGATGTACAAAATCTACCCAATCTTGTAATGACTGCTTCTATTATATCTTTCGTCTTAGAAAGCAGAAAAGATGAATTTTCTCTGCTGCCAGACTGCAGGCATTCAGCTGAAGCAGTTCCGATCCATAGGAGAGTGAGAGACAGGAGAAGTAACTATGAACACCTTTACCACTAATCAATGAACAGTCACCATAGAAACTGAACAGCCTCCATCTCAAAGCATAACTTCCACAGACATCTGGTCACATGTCTGACGTTACAAACAACACTCCTAATTGCTGAGGTGTTCTGAGACTAACCATAGGGGGAAGAAACTCAAGATTTCTATTCCTTCAGTGAGATCTTAGAATTTTCTTTCTTCTCATATTGTGCTCCTTGGTAGGCTCTTCTCCACACTACAAGTCTGTGTACATGCAAGTTGTCAGTAATTACTCTCTCTGGAACACACCCACTAGCATAGTTTAAATGTGACTGATTTAAACATTGATTTTAACAAATCATTAAACTCCTTAATTTTGTGTGTGCAAATTGACCACATACTAGAAATCTGTTTTTTAAAACACAACTTGCACGAGATAAGATTCAGAGAGGGGAAAATCAATAAAATAGTCTGGTAGGATTGGAGGGGAATGCAGGACGTATAAAATAGGATTAGTGCAGATGAGTGCTTGATTATCTGTTCAAACTAGGTGTTCTATGGCATATGAATTAATAATCAAAGGATAAAGACAAAAGACTAAAAATAATATTGAAGGGCAAGTTCAACTTGGATCGAGTTAAATGTCAAGATAGGACAGAGGGAACCAGAAAAACTGCTGAGCACCGGGAGGACTCAGAGTATTAAAGTCATTGAGTATTACAGCACTGAAACAGGCCCTTTGGCCCATCTGGCCCATGCCGAACAGTTATTTTGCCTAGTCCCACTGACTCATACCTGGATCATAGCTCTCCATACCCCTCCTATCCAAGAGGAAATATATGGTCATAGAGTCATACATAGGCATGGCACAAAACAGGCCTTTCAGCACACTAACTCACTGTTGATCATCATCCATGGCTTTACATTCATCCTACTTTTTCTTTTAATTCTCCCCAAACTCACAGCAACTCCCTCCTGTTTTACCAGTCAGCTACACGCTAGGGGCAACTTACATGGCCAACTTTGGGATGTGGGAGGTGACTGAAGCACCTGGAGTACACCCACATGGTCAGAGGGAGAAAAGTAATCTCCACACAGATAGCACCCAAGGTCGGTATTGAACCTGGCTCTCCGTTGCTGTGTGACTGCAGCTTTAATAGCTCCGTCACTGGTCTATTTCTACTTCCATCTTTCTAATAACTAAACACAAGGAAGTCTGCAGATGCTGGAAATCCAAAGCAACACACACAAAATGTTGGAGGAACTTAACAGGTCAGATAGCATCTATGGCAAAGAATGAACAGTCAATATTTAGGGCTGAGACCCTTCATCCGGACTGGAAAGGGGGAAGCTGCAAGAATAAAAAGGTTGGGGGAGGGGAAAGAGGCTGGAAGGTGATAGGTGAAGCCAAGTGGGTGGGTAACGTCAAGAGCTGGAGAAGTAAGAATCTAATATGAGAGGAGAGTGGACCATAGGAGAAAGGGAAGGAGGAGGGGACCCTAGGGGAAGTAATAGGCAGATGAGAAGAAATGAAAGGTCAGAGTGGGAAATAGAGGAAGGGGATGGGGGGAGGGGTAGAGAAATTTATTTACTGAAATTTATTTAATTGATTTTCATGCAATCAGGTTATGGCAATCCAGATGGAATACAAGGTGTTGCTCCTGTACCCTAAAGGTGGTCTCATCTTGGCACAAGAGGAGATCATGGACCAACATGCTGGAACGGGAATGGGAATCAGAATTAAAATGTTTGGCCACCAAGAAGTCCCACTTGTGGTGGATGGTGTAGTTTGATGAAGCGGTCCCCCAATTTACCCCAGTCTAATGACATACCCGATCAAAGTGTTTCCATAGAGGGCTTCCAGACCTTTCGAGCTGACCGGAATTGCACTGAGAACGGTAAGCGTAAAGGAGGGGGGCTGGCGGTTCTGGTAAATAACAGATGGTGCAATCCTGGGCATATTATGATCAAGGAACGTGTCTGTAGCCCGGATATTGAACTTTTTGCTGTTGGACTCCGGTCATATTATTTGCCAAGGGAAATCTCGCATGCAATTGTAGTTGTTGTGTACATCCCTCCCTCGGCCAACCCGACGTCGGCATGTAACATCATTTACACCGTCATAGCCAGACTACAAACCCAGCACTCGAGTGCCTTCATTACCATCTCGGGTGACTTCAACCAGGTTACCATGGCTAGAACACTGCCCAACTTCATGCAGTATGTGAGCTGTACAACCAGAGTGGAGACGACTCTGGATTTGATGTATGCTAACATTAAGGATGCATACAGCTCCTCTCCCCTCCCCCCACTGGGAAGGTCAGATCACAACCTGGTGCATCTAAAACCCTGCTCCGTGCCTCTGGTGAAGAGTAAACCTGCAACCTGGAGGACAGTGAGGAAATGGTCGCAGGAGGCTTATGAGGTGCTCCAGGGTTGTTTTGAGGTGACAGACTGGCAGGCACTCTGTGAGCCACATGGAGAGGATATTGATGGGCTCACAGAGTGCGTCACTGATTACATCAACTTCTGTGTGGACTGCAATGTTCCAACAAGAACTGTCCTTTGTTATTCAAATAACAAGCCATGGGTGACAAAGGACATTAAGGGCATCCTGAACGCTAAAAAGGTGTTTAGAGATGGAAATAGGGAGGAGCTGAGGGCAATACAGAGGGACCTGAAAGCCAGGATCAGGGAGGCTAAAGACAGGTACAGGAGGAAGCTTGAGTGGAAACTCCAGCAGAACAACATGAGAGAGGTCTGGAGGGGGATGAGGACCATCACTGGGTTCCGGCAAACTAGCAACAGAGGAGCTGAGGGCAGTGTGGACAGGGCCAACAAATTTAACCTGTTCTTTAACAGATTTGAAATTGTGACCCCTGCCCGTCCCCCACATGACCCATCTGTTGTTGGCCCCCAACCAACACATTTTCCACTCTCCCCTCCTACCCCTCCTCACAGTCCCCCACCCTGCTCTCATGACTATACCCCTTCCCCACACGAAACCACCATGGTGGGCTTCACGACTGAACAGGTCTTGACAACTGAAACGTCTCAACCCAAGCAAGGCTGCAGGACCGGATGGTGTCAGTACCAGGGTGCTCAAAGCCTGTGCCCCTCAGCTATGTGGAGTATTTCGCCATGTCTTCAACCTGAGCCTGAGGCTCCGGAGGGTTCCTGTGCTGTGGAAGACGTCCTGCCTCGTCCCTGTGCCGAAGACACCGCACCCCAGCAGCCTCAATGACTACAGACCGGTGGCATTGACCTCCCACATCATGAAGACCCTGGACAGACTTGTTCTGGAGCTGCTCTGGCCTATGGTCAGGCCACACTTGGATCCCCTCCAGTTCGCCTACCAGCCCCGACTAGAAGTTGAGGATGCCATCGTCTACCTGCTGAACCGTGTCTACGCCCACCTGGACAAGCCAGCGAGCACTGTGAGGGTCATGTTTTTTGACTTCTCCAGTGCGTTCAACACCATCCGCCCTGCTCTGCTGGGGAGAAGCTGACAGCGATGCAGGTGGATGCTTCCCTGGTGTCATGGATTCTTGATTACCTTGCAGACCACAGTACGTGTGCTTGCAACACTGTTTGTCCGACAGAGTGATCAGCAGCACTGGGGCTCCACAGGGGACTGTCTTGTCTCCCTTTCTCTTCACCATTTACACCTCAGACTTCAACTACTGCACAGAGTCTTGTCATCTTCAGAAGTTTTCTGATGACTCTGCCATAGTTGGATGCATCAGCAAGGGAGATGAGGTTGAGTACAGGGCTATGGTAGGAAACTTTGTCACATGGTGTGAAGAGAATTATCTGCAGCTTAACGTGAAAAAGACTAAGGAGCTGGTGGTAGACCTGAGGAGAGCTAAGGTACCGGTGACCCCTATTTCCATCCAGGGGGTCAGTGTGGACATGGTGGAGGATTACAAATACCTGGGGATACGAATTGACAATAAACTGGACTGGTCAAAGAACACTGAGGCTGTCTACAAGAAGGGTCAGAACCGTCTCTATTTCCTGAGGAGACTGAGGTCCTTTAACATCTGCCAGACGATGCTGAGGATGTTCTACGAGTCTGTAGTGGCCAGTGCGATCATGTTTGCTGTTGTGTGCTGGGGCAGCAGGCTGAGGGTAGCAGACACCAACAGAATCAACAAACTTATTCGTAAGGCCAATGATGTTGTGGGGATGGAACTGGACTCTCTCACTGTGGTATCTGAAAAGAGAGTGCTGTCTAAATTGCATGCCATCTTGGTCAATGTCTCCCATCCACTACATAATGTACTGGGTGGGCACAGGAGTACATTCAGCCAGAGACTCATTCCTCCAAGATGCAGCACAGAGCGTCATAGGAAGTCATTCCAGCCTGTGGCCATCAAACTTTACAACTCCTCCCTTGGAGGGTCAGACACCCTGAGCCAATAGGCTAGTCCTGGACTTATTTCATAATTTACTGGCATAATTTACATATTTACATATTACTATTTAACTATTTATGGTTCTATTACTATTTATTATTTATGGTGCAACTGTAACGAAAACCAGTTTCCCCCTGGGATCAATAAAGTATGACTATGACTATGTTAAGGTTGCCATTTTACTGGGTTTTTTGTATCAGTGTAAGATGGTTTGGGGTGTATGCTTGATTTTTACATCAGATTTCCAAACCACAAGATATCCCAGAACTTTTCATGGCAATTTCAACATGGTTATTATCTTAAATAGCCAGCTGGTGGCATAGTGGCATCAGCGCTGGACTTCAGAGTGAAGGCTCCCGAGTTCGAATCCAGCCGGCTCCTTGCACATTTTCCATCCATGCTGGGTTGAGTATCGAGCTAGCAACTCGGCCTTGTAAAAATAAGAAAGCCTGCATAAAAAAGCGCCGTCATGATGGCATCCCAATGACTCCACTCGGAGTTAAGGGTTTTCTTCTTCTTCTTTCTTCTATTATCTTAAAAGAAAAACTGACACTGAAAGGTGAGACCAGATTGCCTATGTCATTCAGAAGATGGTATGATTTCTTCAGGTTCTCTTCCTGACCTCACACAAGTGACTGTTAAACAATAACCATTTCCAGGTCCCTGCTAACTTTGGCTAAAAGTTATCTGAGAAAATGTAGTTGTAGAGTGGAAAAGAAAGGTAGGGTGAAACAAATCATCATCCCAACACCCAGTCTTTACCATAATCCTTGAAGAATCAGACGAGTTACAAGTGAAGACCTGTGTTAATGTTAACAACAGGAATGAATTGCTAAACAATGCAGAGTATTATATTCATATAAAGCCAAAATACAGTCAAGGAATCAAATCAAATATGATATACAAAAGGTGAATGAGCTTCAATCGAGAATTAGGAAATTCTAATTTGGAATAATTTTACAATATAGTGCCTATTGTTAATGTTGAAAAGCAAAGATATCTCAGATGGGTAGATTCATTTTATGTAATGGAGTTAAAAGTTATATGTTATATTTTTCAATTAGAGCTCTCCCATGGGTCCTAAACTCCTATCAGCTTCAAACACAGGCAAGCATCTTATCTGCCAAAGCAGCCTCCTGACTGACCTACTGCCAATCATATTACTTAGCTTCCAGCTACTCCAGCTTCATTCTCAGGAGACCATGTTGCACAACCACGCTCAGGAGATTACATGCAGCATCTCATTTAATTCTTCTGCTGATGTGTGTCGAGGAGTGGTGAAATGATGAGAGGCATGAAATGATCCAACACCACAAAAAAAACATATGGTTACCAATAGAAAATATGAAATCACTGCACTCTTAGTGACTGGGCTTCCACGAAAAAAAAATGCAATTAAATTTATAGCAGTCTGCAAAAGCAATTGAAATGCAGCTGACCGTGCATTACTAAGACCAGACACCAGAGGGCAGACAAGAACCATCCCTTGACCTCAGGTGTATTTAAAGGAATTTTCACACTTTTTCTGTAACCCCTTTGTTTTCTTTCACCTTGGGGGAGCTTTGATTCTGCATTTACGTTGCCCTTGATATCCACTCTCTCTTTTATTTTGGCCCCTTATTTCTCTTTTTTTTTCGGGGGAGGGGATAGGCTGCGCACAACTGATTTTCACAATACATTTGGAAGAGCTTCAGGATATTTGACAATGCATTCTGGTCACATTTCAGAAAAACAAAAATATCAAACCAAAGTAGCAATCAACAAGGCCAATGGATTATTCAATCCATTCTGAGGGGAAAACAAAAGACTGAGGCATGATGCCTGAACGGCAGAGTGGGTGTTCACTCTATAGAAAGGATGTGACTAAGCGAGAGCGGGTGCAGAAAAGCTTCACAAAGATGCTGCCTGGATGGAGAGCCTGAGTTATGAGGAGAGGCTGGAGACTGTTTTCACCAAAACTAAGGAGACTGAGAAGTGAATTTACAGAGATCTTTGAAATTATTGGAGGCATAAATAGAGTATACGTATGTAAGGGGTTTCTTCTTTTATGTTACTGCTGAGGCTAATCAAAATGGCTTCTTTGTTATGTTAGAATAAAATGACTTTTCTGTAATAATAACTGTGATGTAAGGAGCTTTTGCTCTGCTTGTTTGGGTTATATTATTGATAAGAGAGGGAACAAACCAATTGGGATAGATGTTATTCTTTCTTGTGTGTCTGTAAGCTATTGTGTTGCGTGGGCTTTGGCGCAGAAAGAGCAATGGGGACAGAGAGAGGAGACACGATGCTGTAAGCTAGGCAGTAGGACCGACCCTGAGCGGGAGTCCGAGGCCCAGGGTTTTCGGCGAGGAGAGGAGACGAAGACAGACTCCTGTGGAGCGTCAGGTCGACCACCATGGTTGGTCCCAGGCGGTGGGTCGAGGAGGTCGAAGGGGATTGAATGGTGGAAAGAAGACTCCGTTAATTGAGCTCCAATGGTTGTGCACGAGGTGGTTAAACTTTGATAAGTTTGGCGCTTTTTATTTTCCTTTTATATTTTATCTCTAATAATTACATAGTTCCAGCAAGATCTATAAAGTGTAATCATTTAATCACATATGGTGTATTGTCTGTTATTTGGCGGGGTGGGGTACATCACACAGCATCCACACAAACTTGATTACCCAGTTTGGCGGGGCCGGAGGCTGCTCCCCCTAGACGAAAGTGAGCTGAGCGAGCCTGAGGCTTACCAGGGAGGCTACATGTATATTCAGTCTTTTTCTAGGGTAAGAGAGTCCAAAACTATAAGTTTAAGGTGAAAGGAGAAAGATTAAAAGGAGACCTGAGGGATAAACTTTACATACAGAGGGTAGTGAAAAGTTTCAGAGGATATGGGACAAATCCAGGAAAATGGAATGACCTAGGATATGCATCTTGGTTAGCATAGACAAGAAGGGCTGAAGGATCTGTTTCCGTGCTGCTTAACTCTATGAATGTACATACAGAACATGAAAATGGGAACACAGGTAAGCAGGAAGACATGAGGCATGCTTGCCTTCATTGGTTGAGGTATTGAGTACAAGAGTTGATGAAAATACACCTGGAATAATGAGTGCATTTCTGATAGGAAGGATGTAATTAACTCAGGAGGGTGCAGATAAGATTAATAGAAATGTTTCCTGGACTGGAGGCCTTGTCTGGATAGGCTGGGCCTGTCTTCCCCAGAGCAAAGGAGGCAGAGGGGTGACATTATAGAACTTTAATAAAATCATAAAGGGCATAGATAGGGTAAATAGTCACAGTATTATTCCTATGTAGTGGAGTATGAAACTCAAGGGCATAGGATTAAGGTGAGAGGGGGAAGATTTAAAGGGAATCTGAGGAGAATGTGCTTCCACACAGAGGGCGGTGGGCAGATGGAATGAGCAGCCAGAGGAAGTGATAGAGGTGAGTACAATTATAAAGCTTAAAAGATATGTGGGCAAGTACAGGGATAGGAAAGTTTTAATGGGATATGGGCCCAAATGCAGACAAGTGGGACCTCCTACATAGCTAGGCATCGTGGTCTGCATGGGTTGTGTTGAAGGGCCTGTTTGTATGAATCACTAGTGTCCTGCCAAACAAGAGGCTGCAGATGCTGGAATCTGGAGCTTCAAAGAAAATGTTGGGGGAGCTCAAAGCATCTGTGGAGGGAAATGGGCCATCAGTGTTTCAGGCTGACTGGAAAGGTCATTGTCTGTCCGTTTCCCTTCCCAAATGCTGCCTGATCTGCTGATTTCCTCCAGCAGTTTGTTTTTCATCACCAAAAAACAATTCTGGTCATAAAAATAGGAAGTGCAGGAAACATTCATCAGGTCAGTCAGCATCTGTGGAGAAAGAAACCAAAGGTTCCATTCTGAAAACTTCATTTGTTTCCAGAAATGCATTTCCTCTTTTTTTTATTTCAGATTTCCAACATCTGCAGACTTTTGATACTCAACAATTCTGGTCAATTTCCACATCGTTCTTGGCTTAACACAGAACTCACATCAGTGCATTTGCTGGAAGTTTAGATGAGGGGAAGACCTCAACTCCAGCCTTGAAAAAAGTATCATCTAAGCAAGGGATGTCCACATCAGTAGTGCTACAGGAGGCACTGATGGCAATCGGAGAAACAAACTAGATGCTGAAGGAACTTGGCCAGTCAAGCAGCATCTGTAGATGGAATCCAGATGAAGGGGCTTGATCCAATGTGGATCCATCTCACCCCACAGATGCTGCCTGACCCACAGACCTCCTCCAACAGCTTACTTGTTGCTGCATATTTCAGCATCTGCAGTCTCTGTATCTCCATTAATGACTTCCAACCCACCAGTATTGCTCCATTCTATTATGTCTATCAATCAGATTTATTTAATTTTATTTTGTTTGGTGATACAGCATGGAGTAGGCCATTCCAGACCTTTGAGCCACACTACCTAACCTAACCGGTACATCTTTGAACTATGGGAGGAAACCTGGGGAATATCCATGCATTCCACAGGGAGAATGCACAGAGACTCCTTACAGAGAGGTGCTGGAATTCAACTTCAACTCCGGAAAGCCCCAGGATGCAACATATCCCACTAACTGCTATGCTACTGAGGCACCCGAATTGTAATCCAAAAACATTAATATGTTACCCCAAAAAAAATCAAACTTGAAGCTCTGAAGAATCCTACAATGGTAGCTCTTCTCAAACAGCATCTTACTGTTGACTCACAGTTCAAAGGAGCTATAGTGTTGTCAGTATAAGGTGCGCCCTTGTTCACCATATTTATTATATTTATAGAAACAGCTCTATAGGCACCTGAGGCAGAGGGTCAGCAGAAATCCAGTCACCTAAAGAATAGATAGTGCAAATTCAAGTTCATGTATTCAACCACATGAGGGGTGATTGATATGTTCATGGCCTAAGGTAAAAGGAGTCAATTTTAGAAAACCTAGCACATTTATTTTTCAACATAGTCCCCTCCTACATTTACACACTTAGTCCAACGGTCGTGGAGCACATGGATCTTGGACCCCCAGAAAGTGTCCACAGCATGGGTGATTGATAAGTTCGTGGCCTAGGGTAGAAGGAGATGAGTTATACAGCTCTCGTTACATGCACATGCAGTTCAACTCTGAGTGATTATGCAGAACGTTTGAAATTAATAACTCAGCAATTAATAACACATCAGGGGTGATTGATAAGTTTGTGGCTTAAGGTAGAAGGAGATGAGTTATACAGCTCTCGTTACATGCACATGCAGTTCAACTCTGAGTGATTATGCAGAAAGTTTGAAGATAATAACTTATCTCCTTCCACCTTAGGCCACAAACTTATCAATCACCCCTGATGAGTGTTTAACCTCAAACTGCAGGAGATCTGACCAACCACTGGTAAAGCAGGCACTTCCAAAACAAAAATGAGGCACTGGAACACAGGATGAACCATAGCTCAACAGGCACACACATATGAAATTCCAAACTGAACTCAGAATGATGAGAAGCAAAAATGTATTTCAAAAATGTTGGCTTTTGTGGTATGTGGCTACACTATCATATAAAGTTTCCTGGTCTTTGGAGAAGAGCCAAACTTCTCTTCATTGCATTTCCATCCTCCTACCTTGTTGAAAGTGGCTTCAGTGCAGTGAAGCACATACTCACAAAACAAAAAACGCTTGGATATTGTTACACTGTCACAATTTGAACCAGATATTTCAACTCTTGCTAAAAACTATCAAGCTCAAGGACCATATTGATATCGAAGCTGCTGTACTGCTCACAGATACTGTGTAAGCTAGGGTTAAAGGCAAATAAAAATTTTAAAGCAGAATCATTTTTCTGCTTTACATGTTAGCATAAGGTAGACATGTTTTTACATTATGGGGTCACTGGAAAGTATGTACTAAGACTTTTGGCTGTTCACCCTCCCCCTTTAGAATGTTGCAGCAGTCTGCAGTCAAACACAACACAGTTTGCTTTCTGCCAAGCGAACACTCAGGAGGCAGCATCAACTCCATCTTGGCCACATCACAATGGCTCTGGTTGAATGCACCAAATCAGATGCTACTCTGTTGGGTGGCTGTAAACTGGCAACACAACGGCTTGAGGCCTAGTCCTTACTACGATCGAAGTGATGCAGCTTCCCCACCGTCGCCAATAAATCAGACTTGCTGCTTTCCACATTAACTACATCCAACAGCATCTTGCAACCACAAGAAAGGCATTGTTAGACTACACACAGCCTTTGTACATCAATTCCTCCAAAACCTCTCTGACACCGGAGGCAGCACGATCCACACCAAGTCCAGCTCCATCCCTTTCTCTGCTAATGAGCAACTCACTGATGGGGTAGACCAGCAGTACTTTCAGTTCCTAATGTCCAGCAGGGCCTTGTGATTGTAAAAAAATACATTTAAACAAGACAATAACACCTTTGATTGACCCCATAGAAGCCACTGCGATTAAATACGCCACTATCTTACTGGAACAGTCGGTAGATGGAGAGACCACATTAAGTTCACTAAATCACCAAAGATTATGAAATGTACAAGCTCTCAAGCACTGTCAAGGTTATCAATAGCCCAGATATCCAGGACACCATTTCATTGAGGGTAAAGAATGGCAATGAATTTATCACAAGCCAATTGGCAATCTATCAAGGCTTGGTGGAAGGAATCTCTGATAACTTCCTTGATGCAATCCTGCCATAGCCTATTCAGACCAGCCTTGCTGCCACTTCTGATTGCCAAGTCAAAAAGATCCTACCCCAACTAAGAAACAAGTCTTCAGGAACAGGTGATACTCCAACTGATGCTCTAAGACTCAGTAGTGAAGTTGATTATGTTTCTCTTCCCACAGTGCTGATGAGCATTTCCAGAACTTTCTGCAAAAACAAATGATGGGGCATCCACTGGTTAAGAACAGCACCGCATAATTACAAGATTTTCTTTTCACTATATTGTAAAGCAAAGTTACAGTAAGTCCAAGTCAGACAAATCCTGATCAAACGGTAATGTTCGTGTCAGAGCACTGAGACTATTGCACCTGTGGGTGCTAAAGCTGAATGACAGGGGAAGTTGAGTGTAGTTTCTGTCAACCCTATAGCAATATGTAAACATGTGTTTGATCAAAACTGCGGTTAGTGGAGACCAAAAGACAATATTACAGCAGCTAGCAAAGTAAAAGATGACAAGTGCTGCCGTTGAATTTCAATCATTGTGGAATTCTTGCAGGAAGGTCATCAGACTATGTGGAACCACACCTTCCCAATTATTTTCAGCTTCTTCTTCAAGGTTTCGTAGCGCGCCAACGTTTAAAAAGAGGATTTTTCAATGGTTCTTGTTTCAGTCGAAGCAAGCAGCTAAGGAGTGGAAGAAATCGGGTAGAAAAAGTCATTTTTTTTTTCTAAACACTGCTCGGGGAGAAGGGTCTGCACTGCGCAGGCGCGTGACGTAGCGCGCCAAGGTTTAAAAAGCAGACCACCATATACAGCGGCCATCGTCGGAGTGGACTGAGTCAGAGTGGGACGGCTTTGGCTCAAACAGGCTTCGACGGGAACAGGCAAAGGCCAGGGTAGGTTCTGGTAAGTTTCCTGTTCAGGTTCTTTAGCGTAGAGAGAATGCCAGGCAGGATGTTGGAATGATCCTCTTGCAGGATGTGGGAAATCAGGGAGCCCTCTGGTGTCCCTGACAACAACACCTGCAAGAAGTGCATCCAGCTGCAGCTCCTAACAAACCGCATTAGGGAACTGGAGCAGGAGCTGGATGACCTGCGGATCATTCGGGAGAATGAGGAGATTATAGATCGTAGCTACAGGGAGGTAGTTACGCCAAAGGAGCAGAGGACAGGAAATTGGGTCACTGTCAGGCGAGGGAAGAGGAAAGGGCAGGCAGAGCAGGGTTCCCCTGTGGCCATTCCGCTCAACAAAAAGTATACTGCATTGGATATTGTTAGGGGGGATGACTTACCTGGGACAAGCTGCAGTAGCCGGATCTCTGGCACTGGGTCTGGCTCTGCAGTGCAGAAGGGAGGGTGGAAAAAGAGGAGAGCGGTAGTGATAGGGGACTCGATAGTTAGAGGTGCAGATAGGAGGTTCTGTGGTCGTGACAGAGAATCCAGGATGGTTTGTTGCCTCCCGGGTGCCAGGGTCAAGGATGTCTCTAATCGATTGCATGGCATTCTGAAGTGGGAGGGTGACCAGCCAAATATCGTGGTGCACATCGGTACCAATGACATAGCAAGGAAGAGTGAGGAGGTCCTGGAGAGTGAATATAGAGAGCTTGGTAGGAAGTTGAAAGCAGGACCTCCAGGGTGGTAATCTCAGGATTGCTACCTGTGCTAGGTGCCAGTGAGGGTAGGAATAGGATGCTCTGGAGGAGGAACAAGTGGCTGAGGAACTGGTGTAGGGGGCAGGGTTTCAGATTTCAGGATCATTGGGACCTCTTCTGGGGCAGGTGGGACTTGTACAAGAGGGACGGGTTACACTTGAACTACAGGGGGACCAATATCCTTTCAGGGAGGTTTGTTAGTGCTATTGGGGAGGCTTCAAACTAGATTTGCAGGGGGATGGGAACCAGAGTGCCAGTGCTGACAGTGTGGCTGGGGTGAAAATAAATGATGTTGAAAGTTTAAGCAAATCCGCTAATAGAAAGGTTGTGAGTGGTGGCAAAAATCTTCTGAGGTGTATATATTTCAATGCTAGGAGTATTGCGGGGAAGGCGGATGAGTTGAGGGCATGGATTGACACGTGGAATTATGATGTTATAGCAATTAGTGAAACTTGGCTACAGGAGGGGCAGGACTGGCAGCTTAATATTCCGGTGTTCCGATGTTTCGGATGTGATCGAGGCAGAGGAATGAAAGGTGGGGGAGTAGCATTGCTTGTTAGGGAAAATATTACAGCAGTGCTCAGGCAGGACAGATTAGAGGGCTTGTCTACTGAGTCCTTATGGGTGGAGCTGAGAAACAGGAAAGGTATGGCCACATTAGTGGGATTGTATTACAGACCCCAATAGTCAACGAGACTTAGAAGAACAAATCTGCAGAGAGACAGCAGGCAACTGCAGGAAACATAAAGTTGTGGTGGTAGGGGATTTTAATTTTCCATACATTGATTGGGACTCCCATACTAGATGGTTTAGAGTTTGTAAAATGAATTCAGGGAAGTTTTCTAAATCAATATATAGAGGGACCAACTAGAGGGGATGCAATATTGGATCTCCTGTTAGGAAACGAATTAGGGCAAGTGACGGAAGTCTGTGTAGAGGAGCAATTTGGTTCCAGTGATCATAACACCATTAGTTTCAATTTAATCATGGACAAGGATAGATCTGGTCCTAGGGATGAGGTTCTGAACTGGAAGAAGGCCAAATTTGAAGAAATGAGAAAGGATCTAAAAAGCGTGGATTGGGACAGGTTGTTCTCTGGCAAAGATGTGATTGGTAGGTGGGAAGCCTTCAAAGGGGAAATTTTGAGAGTGCAGAGTTTGTACGTTCCTGTCAGGATTAAAGGTAAATTGAATAGGAATAAGGAACCTTGGTTCTCAAGGGATATTGCAACTCTGATAAAGAAGAAGAGGGAGTTGTATGAAATGTATAGGAAACATGGAGTAAATCAGGTGCTTGAGGAGTATAAGAAGTGCAAGAAAATACTTAAGAAAGAAATCAGGAGGGCTAAAAGACATGAGGTTGCCTTGGCAGTCAAAGTGAAGGATAATCCAAAGAGCTTTTACAAGTATATTAAGAGCAAAAGGATTGTAAGGGATAAAATTGGTCCTCTTGAAGATCAGAGTGGTCGGCTATGTGCGGAACCGAAGGAAATGGGGGAGATCTTAAATAGGTTTTTTTGCGTCTGTATTTACTAAGGAAACTGGCATGAAGTCTATGGAATTGAGGGAATCAAGTAGTGAGATCATGGAAACTGTACAGATTGAAAAGGAGGAGGTGCTTGCTGTCTTGAGGAAAATTAAAGTGGATAAATCCCCGGGACCTGACAGAGTGTTCCCTCGGACCTTAAAGGAGACTAGTGTTGAAATTGTGGGGGCCCTGGCAGAAATATTTTAAATGTCGCTGTCTATGGGTGACGTGCCGGAGGATTGGAGAGTGGCTCATGTTGTTCCGTTGTTTAAAAAAGGATTGAAAAGTAATCTGGGAAATTATAGGCCGGTGAGTTTAACGTCAGTAGTAGGTAAGTTATTGGAGGGAGTACTAAGAGACAGAATCTACAAGCATTTGGATAGACAGGGACTTATTAGGGAGAGTCAACATGGCTTTGTGCGTGGTAGGTCATGTTTGACCAATCTGTTGGAGTTTTTCGAGGAGGTTACCAGGAAAGTGGATGAAGGGAAGGCAGTGGATATTGTCTACATGGACTTCAGTAAGGCCTTTGACAAGGTCCCGCATGGGAGGTTAGTTAGGAAAATTCAGTCGCTAGGTATACATGGAGAGGTGGTAAATTGGATTAGACATTGGCTCAGTGGAAGAAGTCAGAGAGTGGTGGTAGAGAATTGCTTCTCTGAGTGGAGACCTGTGACTAGTGGTGTGCCACAGGGATCAGTGCTGGGTCCATTGTTATTTGTCATCTATATCAATGATCTGGAAGATAATGTGGTAAATTGGATCAGCAAGTTTGCTGATGATACAAAGATTGGAGGTGTGGTAGATAGTGAGGAAGGTTTTCAGAGCCTGCAGAGGGACTTGGACCAGCTGGAAAAATGGACTGAAAAATGGCAGATGGAGTTTAATACTGACAAGTGTGAGGTATTGCACGTTGGACGGACAAACCAACGTAGAACATACAGGGTTAATGGTAAGGCACTGAGGAGTGCAGTGGAACAGAGGGATCTGGGAATACAGATACAAAATTCCCTAAAAGTGTCGTCACAGGTAGATAGGGTCATAAAGAGAGCTTTTGGTACATTGGCCTTTATTAATCAAAGTATTGAGTATAAGAGCTGGAATGTTATGATGAGGTTGTATAAGGCATTGGTGAGGCCGAATCTGGAGTATTGTGTTCAGTTTTGGTCACCAAATTACAGGAAGGATTTTATTAAGGTTGAAAGAGTGCAGAGAAGGTTTACAAGGATGTTGCCGGGACTTGAGAAACTCAGTTACAGAGAAAGGTTGAATAGATTAGGACTTTATTCCCTGGAGCGTAGAAGAATGAGGGGAGATTTGATAGAGGTATATAAAATTATGATGGGTATAGATAGAGTAAATGCAAGCAGGCTTTTTCCATTGAGGCAAGGGGAGAAATAAACCAGAGGACATGGGTTAAGGGTGAGGGGGGAAAGGTTTAAAAGGAACATTAGAGGGGGCTTCTTCACACAGAGAGTGGTGGGAGTATGGAATGAGCTGCCAGAAGAGGTGGTAAATGTGGGTTCTTTTTTAACATTTAAGAATAATTGGACAGATACATGGATGGGAGGTGTATGGAGGGATATGGTCCGTGTGCAGGTCAGTGGGACTAGGCAGAGAATGGTTCGGCACAGCCAAGAAGGGCCAAAAGGCCTGTTTCTGTGCTGTAGTTTCTATGGTATGGTTTCTATGGTATCCTTTGTTAGCAGGTAATGAAAGGATCTGCCACTGCTTGTGTTCAGCTCCCTTACCACAGATAATGAAGCTGCCCATACTAACGCATATCAGAAGCTGGATATCATGAGCTGATAAGAAGCAATTAACACTCATACCACATTATTAACAAGTAATTGTCTTCTGAAGCAAGAGAAACCCCAGTTGTTTCCCAGTTTGCCAAGCACTTGTTACCAAGTAATCCACCAACAGCACATTTGGGGTGGTCAAGCTGAAATATCCTAACCACATCAGTGCTTTCCCATAGCACCAGAGAGCTAAATAGTCTTTCAGAGAATGGCTGGCTCAGTAGAACTAGTCAGGTCACTTGTCTGAGAGCTACTGGTACCATGTAACCCAGTACAACCTGTCACATGGTCGGGTGGTCGGCGACTAAACCAGCTCCCCCACCGGGCCTGCCTGTTGAGGAGGGTGGCGAGACACCCTGCAGGATGAAAAACAAGACCTGTCAAAGGGCGGAGGAACCCTCTCGTAGGGTCAACAGCCAACTAGCAAACATGTGGCGTGAAACGTGGAAAAGGCATCCCTTGCATCGAAGCTTGGTCTGGCCATTCACTGCAACAGAACTTTCCCCAGCCATCTTGGACCAAACCATGCTGCTGGATCTGGGAGAGGATGATGAGGGATGCGTCTGGGCCTGTGCAACCCCCTACTCACCTAAAATCAATCCACGCACACGCTGTTCCTTTCTGAGGAGCGGGGTATCCTCAACACACCCAAGACGGACAAGTGGCGAAGCGGTAGGCTTGACCAGCTGGGAGCCGTCGTCACAAGTCTGCATGCAGGTGGCAGGGGGAGAGTGGTGGCACGTGGATTACAGAGCGGAGATCCGGTGAGGCAGCGGGGGAGAGTGGTCACACATGGATTACAGAGCGGAGATCCCGTGAGGCAGCAGGGGGAGAGTGGTGGCACGTGGATTACAGAGCGGAGATCCGGTGAGGCAGCACCCTCTGCGTCTGAGCCGCCCTGTTTAGGGAGGCACTGCTCACCCTATAATTAGGGAAGGGCCTAGAAAAGGTGACTCAAACAAAGCCCGCTCACACCACCCTGGCCAGTCTGCCACTACCACTAGAACTGAACGACCCACCAGCCAAGAATCACAAGCCGAATCTTGTGAATCGTATATGCCTCATGGAACATTTGAACTCTGTTGGACAATGCTAACTCAGATCGCCCAGGGAGATGCACTGCACTTGTTGCTCGTGTGCTCAAGGACTACAGAGTGGATATTGCGGCTCTCCAGGAGTCCTGACTCGCTTTGTGAAGAGAAAGGAGGGCACACATTCTTCTGGTCTGGCAGGCCTGAAGAAGAACGAAGAGAATCTGGTGTGTGCTTGGCTATCAAGAACTGCCTCGCAGCAAAGCTCCCAACCCTGTCTGTTGCTGTAAATAGATTGATAGATAGATAGTTATACTTTATTGATCCCGAGGGAAATTGGGTTTCGTTACAGCTGCACCAACCAAGAATAGAGCATAAATATAGCAATACAAAAAACCACAAACAATCAAACAACAATATGCAAACTATGCCAGATGGAAATAAGTCCAGGACCAGTCTATTGGCTCAGGGTGTCTGACCCTCCACGGGAGGAGCTGCATGTTCAATGGCCACAGGCAGGAACAACCTCTCGTGATGCCCAGAGTTGTATCTCGGTGGAATATGGCCGGAGTCCAACAGCAAAAAGTTCAATATCCGGTCTACAAACACGTTCCTCGATCGTAATATGACCAGGATTGCACCATCCGTTGTTAACCAGAACAGCAAGCCCCCAACTCCTTTACGCTTACCACTCTCAGTGCACTTCTTGTCAGCCTGAACGGTCTGGAAGCCCTCCATGGAAACATTTTGGTTGGGTATGTCCTCCTGCAGCTCCGTTTCAGTAAAACAATCCAGACCTTGCGTATACCTTTGCAAGGAAAATGCCACCTCACCATAGTCAATGTTTATGCCCCAAATCTGACTAATCCCAGTGAAGTCAAGGAGGCATTCTACAGTGAGCTGCAAACCACCATCAGTAGCGTGGCAACTTCCGATAAGCTGCTGTTGCTGGGAAACTTTAATGCTCGGGTTGACAAGGAGTCCACTGTGTGGCCTGGTGTGATTGGTCACCAAGGGGTTGGCAACGGTAACGGTAATGGTAACAGTCTACTGCTCCTCTTGAAGTGCACAGAATTCAAACTGTGCATTACTAACACACTGTTCAGATTGCTAGATGAGCTCAAATGTACATGGATGCATCTATGATCTAAAAGCTGGCACCTCATTGACTATGTCATCACCTGACAACAAGGCATCTCTGACGTTCGTATCACCAGAGTTAAGTGTGCTCAACTGATCATCAAATGGTATGATCAGATCTATGTCTATTGATCAAACCTCCACGCAGACTGAATGCTGCCAAACCACCCAAAAAGCTGAACACCACCAAATTGAAACATCGCGAGTGTGCTGATGCCCTGAAATCCTCTATGGAAACTGCTCTAAGCAGATGATATTACTGAGCACTGGAATGCCTTCACAGAAACGGTCTACAGCGCTGCCCAGGACACCTTGGGGAAAATCAAACACAAGCATCAGGACTGGTTTGATGAGAGCAACCAATCTGTGCAAGACCTTCTAAGAGCTAAGGCAGCTGCACACCAGGTTTCTCTTTGACACCCAAACTCAAGTTCCATAAAATGTGCCTTTTTGAGTGCAAAATCAACTTTGCAGAGGCAGCTCAGAGCTAGGAAAGACCAGTGGTGGGCGAACGAGGCCAAGGAGTTACAAGCCTTCGCTGACTGTAATGACTCAAGTATCTTCTATGAAGCAATCAAGGTTGTGTATGGTCCTTCAAAACAAGACACCTTACAACTCCTGAGCAAGGACAGTACATCCATCTTCAGTCAGAGCACATGAAAAGATGGTGAGAACACTTCCACAAGCTGCTGAACAGACCAGGAACCATCACCGATGAAGCACTGGGCAGAGTACACCCTCGACCCATACTGTTCGAGCTAGATGCTCCCCCTACTCTTCATGAAAGCCATCAAACAGCTAAAGCCCAACAAAGCACCAGGGCCTGACGGTATTGCAGCTGAGATCTACCAGTATGGTGGTCACACACTGACAACATGCCTGCACCAGCTGTTCACAAAGTTGTGGGGAGCTGCAGAACTACCACAAGACTTCAAAGACACATCAATCATGACCATCTACAAGAACAAGGGAGACAAGGAAGACTGCAACAATTACCGTGGCATCTCTCTTCTGTCAGTTGCAGGAAAATGCCTCGCAAAGATCATTCTTAGATGCTTGATGTCCAACATCAGTGACAACATCCTTCCAGAAAGCCAGTGTGGTTTTCAAACAGGCTGTAGTACAGTGGACATGATCTCTTCACTGAGGCAGCTCCAAGAGAAGTATGTTGAGCAGCAAAGAAGTCTCTATGTCACATTTGTTGATCTAACCAAAGCGTTTGACACTGTTGGTAGAGATGGCGTGTGGAAGCTCCTACCAAAATTCGGTTGCCCCCTACACCTAACCAACATCATCCATCAGTTCCACGAAGGCATGGAAGGCCGCATCAACATGTGTGGTGAGTTGTCAGACCCATTTTCCATTAGCAATGGCGTAAAACAGGGCTGTGTTCTGGCTCCTACTCTGCTTGGACTATTCTTTGCTGCTCTTCTTCAGGATGCCACATCAGACCTGAAGTTAGGGGTCTTCCTACAAACGAGGGCTGATGGCGGGCTCCTCAACCTCGCAAGATTGAGAACAAAAACAAAAGTCAGGGACATTGTGGCGCATGAGCTACAGTTTGCTGACGACTGTGCACTGGTTGCCCACTCTCTCGAAGACTTACAGGAGATCACCAGTCGCTTTGCCAGTGCAGCCAAAAGCTTCGGACTGACAATCAGCCTGAAAAAGACAGAAGTTTTGCACCAACCGGCTCCTGGCTGAAGCTACAAAGAACCAATTGTCCTCATTGATGACACTCGTCTCAATGCTGTCAACAAGTTTTGCTACCTGGGCAGCATAATAACATTCTCAGCTTCTCTGGATGTAGAGATTGAGTCAAGAACCAGAAAAGCCTGCTTTGCCTTTGGTCAGCTGAAAGATTGAGCTTGGTCACAGAACATCAGGTTGGCCACCAAGTGCAATGTATACAGAGCCATTGTCATATCAACCTTGTTCTTTCTTTCTTTATTAAACTTTTTATTGATTTAAAAAGAGCATATATACAAACAAGAGGAGAATTATCTCAAATATATATATCAATAACAATACGAACAGAGTGAAATAGACATTATCAAAATCATACATAGTATTAAGCTAATATGTACTATATAATAAAAAAGAAGACAGCTAATTCTCCACTTATCAATTCATAGAGAGAGAACAACACTTTAAATTTTTAAAATGAGAAGAAAAAAAAACACTACATTATATGAAAAAGTAAAAAAAAAAGGACTGGGCAGTGCATTCTGAGGATATGGCCAAAACAAAAGGAAAGACTTTCTAATCAAATCTAAAACTTCAAAAAAAAAATAATTGGAAGAGTAATAAATCAAATCAAATCAAATGAAAATATTGAATAAAAGGTCGCCAGATTTGCTCAACTTTAAAGGATGTATCAAATGTCGGACTTCTTATTTTCTCTAAACTTAAACAGGACATAATGGAGGAAAGCTAATAAAAGACAATAGGTTAATTAGAATCCTTCCACTTCAATAAAATGGATCTCCTGCTTCCGATGGGATAATCCCAAAGATTGCCGTAAGTAAATTAGGTTGTAGGTCCAGATCCAAGACTATTGATAGCGTTTTAAAAACATCTCTCCAAAAATTATGTAGCTTTATGCAAAACCAAAACATATGAGTTAAAGTAGCCACCTCACTGTTACATCTGTCACAAATAGGATTAATGTTGGAAAAAATATACGCTAGTTTATCCTTTGACATATGGGCCCGATGCAGTACCTTGAACTGTATCAAGGAATGTTGGGCACAAATAGATGAGTTATTAACCAAATGAAAAATTTTACTCTGTTGGTTATCTGAAAATGACTCTTGAAATTCCAATTCCCAAGCACGGTTAATTTTATTGTTAGAAATCATTCGTAAATTCAATAACCGTTTATAAATTATAGCTATCAACCTTTTTTGAAGTGATTTAAGCTGAAAGAGAGCATCTGTCATATTAGGTGGATGAGCAGAAGGGTAATTTGGCAGCAAACCATGTAAAAAATTCCTAATTTGTAAATATCTAAAAAAGTGTACATTAGATAAATCATATTTATCCACTAACTGAGAAAAAGACATTAAACAATTCTCTAAAAACAAATCCAAAAAATTTGATATTCCCTTGGTTTTCCAAATTAAAAAGGCCTTATCCAAAATTGATGGTTTAAAAAAACAATTGAGATAGATATTGCAAGAAAGAATAAAATCATTTAACTCAAAAAATCTACGAAACTGAAACCAAATTCTTAATGTATGTTTAATAATGGGATTAAAGTCGTCCACTAATCTTAGAAAACAAAAAGGGAAGAGGAGCTCCCAGTAAAGAGGCCAAAGAGAACACCTTCGCCGAGTTTTCCTCCAAATCCAACCATGAACGACATTCATGTATGAATAATGAATCCAAAAGGTAATGTATTGAATATTAGTTGCCCAATAATACATCTTAAAATTTGGCAAAGCCATACCACCGTCCTTTTTTAGTTTCTGCAATAAGGGTTTACTTAATCTAGGAGTTTTATTATTCCAAATATAAAATAAGATTATAAGAGTCTATTCTGTCAAAAAAAACATTTTAGGAACAAAGGAAGGAACTGCCAGAAATATATATAAGAATTTCGGTAGAACTATCATTTTAATAGCATTAATTCGACCTATTAATGATAATGTCATAGGTGACCATTTAGAAAGCATTTGTTGGGTGCAATCAATTAATGGGGGAAAATTATATTTATACAGGTCCTTAAAATTTTTAGCAATTTTAATATCAAGATAAGTAAAGTAATTTTTAGCAACACTAAAAGGTACTTGATGATATTGATCCTAGTAATTATTAATGGTAAATAACTCACTTTTATGTAAATTTAATTTATATCCAGAAAAACTACTGAATTCAGAAAATATAGATAACATAGAAGGAATAGTTTTCCTAGGATCTGAAATATAAACTAACAGGTCATCTGCATACAATGAAACCCTGGGTACTTTGTCCCCTCTCTTAATACCCTGAACTGTATTGGAATCTCTAAGAGCAATAGCAAGGGGTTCTAAAGCCAAGTTAAATAAAAGGGCTAAGAGGACACCCCTGCTGAGTACCTCTGTATAATCTAAAGTAAGGAGATTTTTGATTATTAGTTATAACCACAGCCATAGGGGCTAGATAGATCATTTTGATCCAGGAAATAAATCCTGGACCAAAATTAAATCTTTCCAAAACCTCAAATAAGTAAGACCACTCTACCCTATCAAAGGCTTTCTGTGCATCGAGAGAAACAACACATTCAGATGCTTTGGATAGAGAAAAGTGAATAATGTTTAATCATCTTTGTATGTTAAAATGTGAATATCTATTTTTAATAAATCCAGTTTGATCATTGGAAATAACACTAGGTAGCATACTCTTAAGTCTATTAGCCAAGATCTCAAAAAGAATTTTAAAATCCACATTCAGTAGAGAGATTGGTCTATAGGAAGCGCATTCAGATAAATCTTTTTCTTTTTTAGGAATTAATGAGATTGATGCTTCATAAAAAGTTTTCGGGAGATTCCCAGAGGATATAGAATCAGTGAAAATTTGACATAAATGAGGTGTAAGTATTTCAGTGAAAGTCTTATAAAATTCCACTCTATATCCATCTGGTCCCAGAGCCGATATCAACCTTCTTATACGGATGTGAGACATGGTGCCCATATCAGAGACACTTACGCCAGCTTGACCAAATGCAGCAGCGTCACCTACATTCTCGGATGAAGATCACCTGGTGAAACAAGGTCTCCAATACCAAGGTCCTCTCTCGAGCCGGAATGCCAACTGTTTCAAGCTTGGTGATGTCAGCCCAACTGCGCTGGGCAGGACATGTAGTCGGAATGCCTGACGGAAGACTGCCCAAGGACATCTTGTACGGCCAACTGCCCAGTGGTACCTAAAGTGACTACGGTACAAGGATATTCTGCACAGGAGCCTCAAGAAAGCTGACATTGCCCCATCAGCATGGGAGGATCCAACTCAAGATCGCTCACAGTGGAGGGACGCCATCAGAAAAGGTGTGGACGCTGCTGAGAACAAGCTCAATGAGGCAACGGAGGAAAGGCACAGGAAGCACCACAACAGAGCTTCTGCTCCTGCTGCCCCTCCAGGCCTCACCTGCCAAGTATGTGGCTAGCAGTGTCTGTCAAAGATCGGCTTGTACAGCCACTCCAGGACGCACATATCAAACCCCACTAACTGACTGAGAACCATCATCATCCTATAGGATGGACAGCCAGAGAGAGAGAGAACCTTGAAACTCTCACTGTGATGCATATATACTTTCCAGGGCCTAAGAGGCTTATTACTAACCCCGGTTTGCCAGCGCAGCAGCATGACCCTTCCAAAGGGTCTGAGCTGTTTTTATTAAACAAAGTAAACAATGAGATCATGTAGGCCTAAATTTAATCAACATAAGACAATGGGGTTATGTTGACTGTTCTGCATTAAAACCAGGTAACACTGGCTAAGTTATTTGCACCATTGAGACTGAGTTCAAAAATGCTTGTACAGCAGACTGATTTTGTCACTTAACACATGAAACATGATCACATGTATACAGTAGTTGATAAATCCATAGTTGGGATATCTGTGTACTCGGAGTCAAACCTCACATTATCTTTGGGTGCCTGGGATCTCTGTCCCCAGAGACTTTTAGGCCACCTGTGTGAATTACTTTGTCCAAGCAAAAGTATTTGAAAAATGTCACTTGCAGTTTATGTCAACCAGCAGCAAAACAGTATAAAATGTTAGAAAACATTGGGGATTGTTCGGAAAGACTGGGAGAATAACAGAGATGGGGTGACAGAAAGATCTAGAATTCATTCCTCAACCTTCAGCTTCTGTGATAGATTCTTGCTCCTCTGCAACTCATCTGTAAGTTCTTCTAGTTCATACGAATTGTACTTGTGTTTGGAAATCATTTGTAGTTTGTAAAGCTTTTGTAATTCAGAAATATTCTTTAAATCAGAAATCGTCTGTAGTGTTAAATGTGTATTAAGAACAATGTCTAAATTCAAATATGCATTATCAAAAGGAAAATAAATTGTATTTAAACAACTTTGTTCAACGGACAACTTTGTATCTCCTCCTTGGTAGGGAGGGGAGACCCACCACTCACATGCTGCATATTGGCCGTTAAATTTGACCACAGAGTCTAGACAAGGAAAAAAGCTAGGCTTTGAAAAGTAGGTGGATACAGTATAATCTCCCTATCGGGATGGTACCCTTAGATATCTGTATCAGGTAGGGCTTAAAATCTTCTCTTAAATTTAGGGCTTTGTGGACGATAAACCCAATACCATCACTTTTGGCATTCAACATGGTTGTATTTAACCAAAAATATTCCAGAAGGAATAAGTATTTAGTAGTAGTTCAACTCAGAACATGCTGGACAAGTGCTGCAGCACTTAGTACAAAAAAATGGCTGACGTTATGATGGTCGATATTATGAATGTTTTGATAGTATAACAGAAATATGAGTTAATACCCTGATGGCTCCTCAAATTGAAGATAAGACCATAAGATATAGGAGCAGAAGTGGGCCATTCGGCCCATCGAGTCAGCTCCGCCATTCAATTATGGCTAATCCAATTTTTCCAGTCATCCCAACTTCGCTGCCTTCTCCCCATACCCTTTGATGCCCTGGTTAATCAGGAACTCTGCCTTAAATGCATTCAATAACTTGGCCTCCACAGCTGCTCTGGCAACAAATTCCACAGATTTACCACCCTCTGACTAAAGTAATTTCTCCGCATCTCTGTTCTAAATAGACGTCCTTCAATCATGAAGTCGTGCCCTCTTGTCCTGGAATCCCCTACCATGGGAAATAACTTTGCCATATCTAATCTGTTCAGGCCTTTTAACATTCGGAATGTTTCTTTGAGATCCCCCGCACCATTCTCCTGAACTCCAGGGAACACAGCCCAAGAGCTGCCAGACGTTCCTCATATGGTAACCCTTTCAATCCTGGAATAATTCTCATGAATCTTCTCTGAACCCTCTCCAATGTCATTAAATCCTTTCTAAAATGAGGAACCCAAAACTGCACACAATACTCCAAGTGTGGTCTCACGAGTGCCTTATAGATCCTCAACATCACATTCCTGCTCTTATATTCTATACCTCTAGAAATGAATGCAAACATTGCATTCGCCTTCTTTACAACCGACTCAACCTGGAGGTTAACCTTTCAGGTATCCTGCACAAGAACTCCCAAGGCCCTTTGCATCTCTGCATTTTGAATTCGCTTCCCATCTAAATAATAGTCTGCTCATTTATTTCTTCCACCAAAGTGCATGACCAAACAATTTCCAACATTGCATTTCATTTGCCACTTCTTTACACATTCCCTTAAACTCAATGTCGCCAACCCGTCGATCGCAATCGACCGGTCGATCTTGAGACTTTCCCAGTAGATCCCAAAAAAAATCAAAAATAAATACACAAATGCTGTTGTAATGTGACCACTATAAAAATAAGTAACACTAATTAGGGTAATGGTAATATAGCAATACTTTTGCTACTGAAAGCTGTTTGTAAAGAGAGATTGTTTCCGGGTTGCAGGGTTTTTGTTCTGTTCTTTCTGCCCAGTGCACATGTGCGTAGCTCCCCCGCCACGCAATGCATTTTCAGCGTAGCTTGTGCTGCATCAAAGTGACCAATTAGATTAGATAAGAGTACAGACTGTCGCAACCATCAATATACGGCAGTGGTCCCCAACCTCCGGGCCGCAGACCGATACATTGCGATGAAGCATGAAGCATGCAGCAGTGCAGCGTAGTCAGGACGCACCCAGCACATCTTTAAGAAAAAAGCTGAAATAAACAAGCTAACTAATTAGGTGCCGCCCAGCATGTAAATGTCAGCCCAGATCGCCTCTGATCGACATTTATGTGCCGGGCAGCACCTAATTAATTAGCTTGTTTATTTTGGCTTTTTTCTTGAAGATGTGCTGGGCCTGTTCTGACTACCACTACACCACTGCATTCTTCGCGGCAATGTATCGGTCCGCGGCCCGGAGGATGGGGACCACTGATCTACAGCACTCACTGTTGATACCCTGATAGCACAGCGGAGGCTCCATGAAAGAAGGCGAAAACGTACAAATTCCATCCAGAATGGGAAGAGGAATTTCTATTTATCTTGGTGAAAGACAAGTGTGTATGTATGTTGTGCCACCAAACACAAGCACTGACTAAAAGAGGGAATCTGGAGCGGCACCACAACACCAACCACCAGGAATTTAAAGACATCTACCCCCCAAAGAGCACAATTCGTGCCTGGAAAGTCGAGGAGCTGAAATCGGAGTTGAAGGCCCAGCAATCGTTTTTCACAAAACATGCTGCTCAAAATAAGGCTGCTATTGAAGCATCATTTCATATAAGTCACCTTTTGGCTAAACGAAAGAAGCCTTTTACAGATGGCGATTTATTCAAGGAAGCAATGGCCATTAACGCAGAGACTATTTTTAATGACTTTAAAAACAAAAACGACATCACTACTGTTTGGCCCTGCAACAGTGACAAGGAGGGTAGAGTCATTGTCAGAAGACGTGAATCGACAAGTGTTAAAGGACTTGTTACTCTGTGAATATTTTTCTCTACAGTTTGATGAATCCCGGGATGTAATGCAAACAGCTCAGCTTGCTGTATTTGTCAGAATGGCTTTCCAGGATTTTACAACAAAGGAGGACTTCCTCACTCTTTTGCAATTAAAGGAGAGAACGAGAAATGAGGATACTTACAATGAGTTTAAAAAATGTCCATGAAAATGACATCCCCATTCATAAACTGGTGGCAATTACTACTGATGGGGCCGAGCAATGCGCGGTGTGCGCGTTGGTATTATAGCACCAAAAGTCAGTGCCTACTTCGGGTCAATTTATCTCTGTGAAATTGCATTTTCGCAGATGAAAATTATTAAATCTAAGTACAGGAGCTGTCTTACTGACAGACACCTCACAGAGTGTCTCAGACTGGCTGTCTGTAGTTATGAGCCAAATTTCAGGGAACTAGCAGAAAGTATTCAGCCCCAGTCATCACACTGAGAGCAACAGTCAATTTTTATTCATTTATTTTTCATGTTGAAATAAAATTAAATAATGAAACAGAATTAAAGGTGTGAAGTATTGCAATATTCTTAAAGGAAGACAGCTATGGCTTGTTTGATATGCTAGTTACGGTGTTTTCTTGCCTGAATTAATTTGAAAGTTTGACAAAAATATTTTGTGTAATTCAAATACAGTTAGCCCAAATAAAAAGCCTCAAATTGGAAGTACAATCTGAGCTGTTTTTTCTCTAAACGATTTAGTAGGTAGATCTTGCCTTTCACTAAGGTCGAGGTAGGGGATCTTGGGCTTAAAAAGGTTGGTGACCACTACCCTAAACTATCTCAGTGTCTCTGCAGGCTCTCTGTTTCCTCAACACTACCCGCTCCTCAACCTATCTTTGTATCATCAGCAAATTTACCCACAAATCCATTAATCCCACAGTCCAAATCATTGACATACATCGTAAAAAGCAGTGATCGCAACACCAACCCCTGTGGAACTCCACTGGCAACCGGCAGCCAGCCAGAATAGGATCCCTTTATTCCCACTCTCTGTTTTCTGCCAATCAGCCAATGCTCCACCCATGCTCGTAAATTCCCTGTAATTCCATGGGCTCTTATCTTGCTAAGCAGCCTCATGTGCAGCACCTTGTCAAAGGCCTTCTGAGAATCCAAGTTCATCACATTCAGTGCATCTCCTTTGTCTACCCTGCTTGTAATTTCCTCAAAATTTGCAGTATGTTAGTCAGGCAGGATTTTCCTTTCAAGAAACCATGCTGGCTTTGGCCTATCCTGTCATGTGCCTCCAGGTAATCCATAATCTCATCCCTAACAATCAATTCCAACAACTTCCCAACCACTGATGTCGGGCTGACAGGTCTGTAGTTTCCTTTCTGCTGCCTCCCAACCTTCTTAAATAGCGGAGTAACTTTGCAATTTTCCAGTCATCTGGTACAACGCCTGGAATATGTTGAATACTTTATTCTTCAAATCAGAGATTGGAATGATGTCACATATTATGGACACATGTTGGTGATAATAAACCCGATTCTGAAAGGATAGAATTAGTCAGACCAAACCCCACTCTATGTCCTACTGGAGTCAGACCATCATTTGTACCAGATCCCAACAATGTAGCACAACAACCTTTAAAGCACTATGCTGAAATATGGTACTGTGATGGGCCAGCAATGAAAATGCAGAGAAATTAGTCCACACAATTACAGACAGCAGGGATTGTAAAGGGATTGATTTTAAATCAGAAATAGAACTTGAAACTCATGAGTTATAAGCTTATCCTTTAGGAAATCGTACTGCTCAATTTACAGAGGCTAAAGCCCTAGAATTATGATTAAAACAACAGAACCAGTCCTATATGTACCAAATCTAATTATGCTAGAAATGCAGTAGAAAGATCTTCCTCCTGGTCAACCGCTGGATAAGCAACACACACAGGTAATCTACTTCTATCTTTGTCCACGTGGAAGGATATTTATGGATTATTATTGATTCTACCATTAGTGCAGGTGTTACACATCTCCAGATATACTACAGGCCACTTACACATCTATGGTAACAGGCTCACTGATGAACAGGCAAAAAGCTGCTGGGATTGACTTTATGCAGTAAAGGAGGCTAGGGTTTTGGTAGTTACTAAGCAACAAATAAGAAAGAACTAGAACGATGTTTTAAGAATTCTCCTAGATACTGCTAAACCCAATCCCAAAAGATTTCCAACACAGTGCAAGTATGAAGCTGATGGTGAAGGTTTGGTGGGGTTTGCCTAAAGGAGCAGTTAAAAGAATATACCAAAATTACCAATGGAGGTACCAATTCTGCTGCTGCTACTATGTGGTCCAGAATCTCCGGAGGAGAAGGTCTTGAGTCCTCGGCTTTGCTTGTTACTCGGCGGCTGGGGCAGGGTCGAAGTGCTTGGCAGAGGATGGTGCTCGCAGAGGCTGTGTCGGAGGGGCTGGTCAGAGGCTCGAAGTTTTCGAACGGACTCAGAGTCTGCTGCGGTCAGGTACTTCCAATGGTGCTGCATCGGCAAGTTGGTAGCGCTTGGAAGTTCATGGCAGGGAGAGTTTCTCCCTTCTGCTGCCTGCGTGAGATGATGAGTCTACAGGAACTTTGAGACTTTTTTTTTACCATGCCCATGGTCTGCTCTTTATCAAATTATGGTATTGCTTTGCACTGTTGTAACTATATGTTATAATTATGTGGTTTTGTCAGTTTCAGTCTTGGTTTGTCCTGTGTTTTCTTGTGATATCATTCTGGAGGAACACTGCATCATTTTTTAATGCATGCATTTCTAAATGACAATAAACAAGGACTGAGTGCCCTCATAATCTAAAAAAATCTAAAGTGTTGTTGCTTTCAGAATAAGAAAGACACAAACTACAAACAAATGTTGTTCTAGCTATACTTTTTTATATTATAATATTTTGCAGTGCTGCCTTACTTTTTAGCAGCCAAAGGAGCATCTGCAATGGAAATTGTTTTATCTGGCTTAGGCATTCCTGTACTTAATGATTCAGAAAATGTTAGAGTAAGGAGATCTGCATACAATGATGATTCCAATGTAAATATCATCAAATGGCCCTTACCCCTTGCCCATATGTGTACTAATACACTAGAACCCTTAATTCTTACCTCTGACAAAATGATTGATCCTGTCCAGTTAAACATTTACTCTGAGTGTATCGCAGAAGAAATGAACATAGAATCATGGGAAGGCAAAGAAGCACTCAAGAACGATTGATGACCCCTTAATAAACTGAAAAATTCCAGCCTAAATATTGAAGGTAAACTAATAGAGGAATCCCATAACATGGATCCCTCAACAGTTGAAGAAACATGACATTTACACAATTAGACTAGAACATTGCAAAAAATATTTTTAACAATGATTCTTCTACATTAGATGGATATCTTATTGCACTCTCTCTTTATGGTCAATAAGTACACGAGCAATTTTTTTACAAAGATTTTAGATGATTCCATTTTGCAGATTATGCCCACTATTCTACTCCTTTGTCAAATGTTAAGGGTAACATGACAATTTTCTGCACTACTGGTTTACATTTTAAATGGCTTAAAGGAGCCCTTGATCCAGTTTTATGCATGGGAAGATAAGATGGAAAGATGCACTGAAGCAGAAGGTAAGATAAAATGGAAATGCATTACTCCCTAGTCAACTGGAACTGACAACTCCAATAAAACTTCAGATTTTACTCCCATGGACTGGCGTATCTACCTAGATTTCCTATTTACCCTTAATCAGACATGAGCAAATACAAACGTAGTTTGTGCCGTGGCACGGATCATAGCTTACAACAAAAATTACTTCCAAACTATTGGTGTCCTTATGAATCCAATTATATTTCAGATACATTACGACCACAAGTTGTAAAACTAGAAGACAAACCTATAACAAATTTTACTGTTGGATGCCAAGTGATAATACCAAATCCTTGGGGTTGCATTGATATCAACACCCCAAGTGGCTAACATTACACACAAAGACAAACCTTTAATAATTGCTATGTATTCAATTAGTTGGTATTATTATCAACAGGGAAAATAACTATTCAGCCTCAAAATTGTTTCATGTTTTAAAGGTACAAGAGTAAATCTACCTGCATTGCCTTGGATTTATTTCTTGCTTGTCTTTTTTGATATACAGTGCCTTGTACTAGTCTTTTGCCAATTCTCCCAGTTTGTCCTTGACCCCGGAAGAATGAATAGCAGGACTACTATTATCATATTATCTGGTAACATGTCTGAATGAGGGGCATCCTATTGCACTCCGCTCAATAATAAGCAAATGCTTTGAGAGGCTGGTCAAGGATTACATCTGCAGTGTGCTACCACTCACACTGGACCTCCTATTGGATCACCTACTGACACAGCCGATCGACAGGTGACACAATAGCCACAGCTTTACACACCGTCCTTGCACATCTGGAGAAGAGGGACGCTTATGTGAGAATGCTGTTCTTGGACTACAGCTCAGCATTCAACAGCATAAGTCCCTCCAGGCTTGACAAGAAGTTCAGAGACCTCGGCCTTAACCCTGCCTTCTGCAGCTGGATTCTGGACTTCCTGCCAGATCACCAGCAGATAGTAAGAGCAGGCTCCCTCACCTCTGCTCCTCAGGGCTGTGTACTAAGCCCCCTCGTTTACTCTCTGTTTGCCCATGACTGTCACCACCCACAGCTCCAATCTGCTAATCAAATTTGCTGACGACACTACACTGATTGAGGCAGCCTAGAGAGGAAGTCATCACCCTGACACGGTGGTGTCAAGAAAACAACCTCTCCCTCACGGTCGCAAAAACAAAGGAGCTGGTTGTGGACTACAGAAGGAATGGAGACAGGCTAACCCCTATAGATATCAGTGGATCTGGGTTTGAGAGGGTAAACAGCTTTAAGTTCCTCGGTATAAACATCAGCAAGGAATTCACGTGGTCTGTACATACTGGCTGTGAGGTGAAAAAGGCTCATACGGTTGAAGAAGTTTGGTGTGGGCCCCCAAATTTTAAGAAATTTCTATAGGGGCACGATTGAGAGCATTCTGACTGGCTGCATCACCACCTGGTATGGGAACTGTACTTCCCCCAATTGTAGATATGAACTTCTCACTATTCAGTACACTTACAAAGACAGGTGTGTAAAAAGGGCCTGTAGGATCACCGGAGACCCAAGTTACCCCAACCACAAACTGTTCCAGCTGCTACCATCCGGGAAACGTTACCACAGCATAACAGCCAGGACCAACAGGCTCCTGGACAGTTTCCCCCAGGCCATCAGACTGATTAATTTATGCTGACGCAACTGTATTTCTATGTTATACATAATATCATTTTGTACATATTATAAATTACTATAGTTGCACATTTGAATGGAGACATAACAAAGATTTTTACTCATGGATATTGAATCGGTGGACTGGACTGTATTCAGGGATTCATCTTTGAGTCTGGATGAGTATACTGCAGTTGTTACCGACTTTATTAAAACCTGTGTAGATGAGTGTGTGCCTACAAAGACTTTCTGTACATTCCCGAATCAAAAGCCGTGGATAAACCAGGAGGTGCATCATCTGCTGGAGGCTAGATCTGTGCATTCAAGTCTGGCAACCCAGGTCTGTACCAGAAAACCAGGTATGATTTGTGGAGGGCTATTTCAAAGGCAGAGGGCAATTTTGAAAGAGTTTGGAAGTGATAACAGATGCACAGCAACTCTGGTAGGGACTGCAAGACATTACTTCCGACAAAGCAAAACCTAGTCGTATGAACAGCAGCGATGCTTCGCTACTAGATGAACTCAATGCCTTCTATGCACGCTTTGAAAGGGAGAACTCAACTACAGCTGTAAGGATTCCTGCTGCGCCTGATGACCCTGTGATCTCCATCTCGGAGGCTGATGTTAGACCATCTTTAAAGAGAGTGAACCCTCGCAAGGCAGAAGGTCCTGATGGAGTACCTGGTAAGGCTCTGAAACCTGTACCGACCAACTAGCGGGAATATTCAAAGACATTTTCAACCTCACTGCTACGGGCAGAAGTTCCCACTTGCTTCAAAAAGGCAATAATTATATCATTGCTTAAGAAGAATAATGTGGGCTGCCTTAATAACTTCGCCCGGTATCACTCACATCAACAGCGATGAAATGCTTTGAGTTGGTCATGACTGGACTGAACTCCTGCCTCAGCAAGGACCTGGACCCATTGCAGTTTGCCTATCACCACAATAGGTCAACAGCAGACACAATCTCCATGGCTCTTCACATGACTTCAGACCACCTGGACAACACAAACACCTACGTCAAGATGCTGGTAATCGACTATAGCTCAGCATTTAATACTGTAATTCCCACAATCCTGATTGAGAAGTTGCAGAACCTGGGCCTCTGTAATTAGATCCTCAACCTCCTTACCGGAAGACCACAGTCTGTGTGGATTGGTGATAACATATCCTCTTCGCTGACGAACAACACTGGTGCATCTCAGGGGTGTGTGCTTAGCCCATTGCTCTACTCTCTATATACACGTCTGTGTGGCTAGGCTTAGCTCAAACACCATCTACAAATTTGCTGATGATACAATTGTTGGTAGCATCGCAGGTGGTGATGAGAGAGCATACAGGAGTGAGATATGCCAACTAGTGGAATGGTGCCACAGCAACAACCTGGTATTCAACATCAGTAACACGAAAGAGCTGATTGTGGACTTCAGGAAGGCTAAGACGAAGGAACACATAACAATCCTCAAAGGGGTCAGAAGTGGAGAGAGTGAGCAGCTTCAAGTTCCTGGATGTCAAGATCTCTGAGGATCTAACCTGGTCCCAACACACTGATGTAGTCATAAAGAAGGCAAGACAGCAGCTATACTTCATTAGGAGTTTGAAGCAATTTGGCATGTCAAGAAATAGACTCAGAAACTTCTATAAGTTGTACCATGGACAGCATTCTGACAGGCTGCGTCACTGTCTGGTATGGAGGGGCTACTGCACAGGACCGAAAGCTGCAGAAGGTTGTAATTCTAGTCAGCTCCATCTTGGGCACTAGCCTGCAAAGTACCCAGGACATCTTTAGGGAGCGGTGTCTCAGAAAGGCAGTGTCTATTATTAAAGACCTCCAGCACCCAGGATATACCTTTTCTTACCGTTAGCATCAGGTAGGAGATACAGAAGCCTGAAGGCACACACCCAGCAATTCAGGAACAGCTTCTTCCCTTCTGCCATCCGATTCCTGAATGGACATTGAACCCTTGGATACTACCTAATTGATTTAATTGTTTCTTTATTATGATGTTTTATTTTATTTATTATTTTTTCTCTCTGCTGGATTATGTATTGCTATGAACTGCTGCTGCTAAGTTAACAAATTTCACATCACATGGAATAAACCTGATTCTGAGGATGTAATAATGAATTTAATTCAATTTTCCTATTCACGATCAGCAATGTTGCTTATAGATGTACATGTTTCTTAACTCATTTTAAGGGGGTTTCAGGGTGAGTCCCACAGAATAATCCCACAGAAAGACAAGCGAATGAATATTTTTCATTCACGTATTTCAATATTACATTTACTTTCTAACTAGGTAACAATATAGTTCTTAAGACTTGATACAATGCACTTTGTAAATACGGTCATTATTGATGGTGTTATTAATGTGGTTTACAACTTTGACTTTTATATTCAAACCAAATTGTCTTATTGTATCTTGTCTGTTACGTTAAACTATGGTAAGGGACTTAACCAGGAGATAGGTGGTTATCCCTAGGGAATGCTATACTCTGCTGTACTCCCGATAACCCTTCTTTAAACTACTTTGTTGCACCTTTTTCAGAAAGTGGTGTAATCCAGGAGGCTCCGAGGAATACAAGCATTATGTTGTCACAAGGTTGAACTATTTGGTTGTGTTTTGTTATTCAGTTACTATCTGGGTATAAGCATATAAAGTATTGCAAATTTGGTATTCCTACAATTAGGACCACTACTGCTACCAATACTGCCATTTGTATTACATTTAATGTTATAAGAACAATCTATGTATTTGTTGGGGGGAAGAAAATCACATGGTCTGCAAGGACAGGTTGGGTAAATCTTGCTCAGTTACTTTTCTAGAAAAATAGTAAAGATGGGAAGATGTGACACTTCATAAGTCATAGGAGCAGAATTAGGCCTTTTGGCCCATTGAGTCTGCTCCACCATTCAATCATGGCTGATTCTTTTTAACCCCCCTTCTCAGCCCCACTCCCCATAACCTTTGATGCTGTGGCCAGTCAAGAACCACCAATCTCTGCTTTAAATACACCCAACGACCTGGCCTTCACAGCTGCCTGTGGTAACAAATTCCTCAAGTTCACCACCCTCTGGCATCTGTTTTAAATGGACGCCCCTCCATCCTGAGGCTGTGCCCTCTTGCCCAAGACTCCCCCATTACAGGAACCATCCTTTCCACATCTACTGTCTAAGCCTTTCAACATGCGAAGTTTCAATGAGATCTCGCCTTCATCCTTAATTCCAAAGAGTACAGACCCAGAGCCGAACATTCCTCGTATATAACTTTCATTCCAAAATAGTCCTTATGAACCTCCTCTGAACCCTCTCCAATGCCAGCATATCTTTTCTTCCGTAAGACCAAAACTATTCACAATACTTGAGGAGACTTATAAAGTCTCAGTATCACATCCCTGCTCTTGTATTATATTAGATTCAACTTTGTCATTCTGCCGAGTACAGATACAAACCCAATAAAATGCATGTAGCATCTGACCAGAAATGCAAAGAATAGTGTTATTTACAAAATAACTGTGAATAAAAAGTAAGTGCTACAGCACACAAATATAAAAGTACTGAGACAGTACAACATGGGTGCAATACTGCTTAGTGCTGTGATGTGAGGTTCAGCAGTGTCACAGCCTCAGGGAAGAAGCTCTTCCCATGCCTGCTGGTACGGGAGCGGAGGCTCCTGTAGCTCCTACCGGATGGGAGGAGAGTAAAAAGCCCATGGTTAGGGTGAGATGCATCCTTGATAATGCTTTTCACCCTGCCCAGGCAGCGTTTATGGTAGAAGTTCTCAATGATGGGCAATAGAGTGCCAATAATCCTCTGGACAGTTTTCACAACACGCTGGACTGCTTTGCGGTCCGATACGGGACAATTGCCATACCACACTGAGATGCAGTTGGTGAGTATGCTCTCAGTGGTACAGCGGTAAAAGTCCGTCAGTATCCTGGGACAGAGGTGAGCTTTCTTGATGCTCCACAGGAAATAAAGGCACTGTTGCGCCATTTTAATCAGGATGGAGGAGTTCAGGGACCAGGTGAGATCCACGAAAATGTGGACACCAAGGAATTTGAAGCTTGATACACGCTCCACTACAGCTCTGTTGATGTAGATGGGGACATGAGTGTGGCTCCTAGCATGCTTGAAGACAATGATCTCCTTGGTCTTCTGGGTGTTAAGGACCAGGTTGTCGGCATACCACGCAGCCAGGTGCTGGACCTCGTCCCTGTAGGCCGTCTCATCATCCCCTCTGATCAGGCCAACCACCGTGGTGTTGTCTGCAAACTTGATTATGGAGATAGGACCATCTACAGGAACGCAGTCATAGGTGAAAGGGGAGTACAAATGAGGGCTCAGCACACAGCCTTGAGGTTCAGGGTGAGAGTGGTGGAGAGTTTGTCTAACTTAACTGATACCAAGCTGGCGAAGTTTGGCGATCACCTTGGAGGGGATCACAGTATTGAATGCCGAACTAAAGTCAATGAACAGCATTCTGATGTAAGAGTTGGAGCTTATATGCTAAACATCTTAAATACTAACACTGCATTTGCCTTCCTCACCATCAACTCTACCTGCAAGTTAAACTTTAGGGTATTCTGCAGGACTCAAGTCCCTTGGCATCACAGATTTTTGGATTTTCTCCCCATTTAGAAAACAGTTTGCAATTATCTATATTACCAAAGTGTATGACAATTGGAACAAGAACTGAGAGAACATGGTCCTTCAAGAAAGCAGGATGGCAAGTGCAAAAAAATGTTAACGTGTCTAAAATTACCCATTGCTAAAAATATAAAAATCTTGGAATGAAGTCAGACATGTGCCGTGCCAATGACAGATGGAAATTGAGGCAAAGTTGACAAAATCTTTCATTTCCATGCAGCAGTAAGCAGCAAGGATAATGCATCAAGAGCAAGATCAGAATAAGGTCAATCAAAACTAGAATCAAAAATAACATACACATCCCACACAAAAAACACACAGAATTAGCCTCTCAATATTTACATTTCAGAGAAGGTGGATTTCTTCAATGCAAAAACATCTTCCATCAAGCAGGACAGATGAAATGGCCCTCCATTCCACAGACCTCTTAACTAGCAGAGACCTAGGGTGAGGTTAGTTTGTTAGAATGAAGACCTTTAAATGTCAGTTTTGTGGCTCTGCAGGCCAAGGGAACCAGAAGATGGGCAAAAAGAAAACAAGACAATGGGAAGAATAGCTTTCCATGAAAAAAGAACAAAATGGAAACAATGAATTTCTGATCTGTTAAATTAGGGCCATGAGGTCAAGAAACAAACATCTTGAAACAAAGTTGGTAAGTTTCGGAAAATGTTGGCTTGATCTTCAGTGGTGAGGATTCATGAGGGGAAGTTACAAAGTATCTGATTCAGCTGCCTCAAATTTATTTGCCCAATATCAGCATGCTTTGAAACAGGTAGCAAAATTGATGGCAGCAGAGGTGCAAATTGTTGCTAGTGTTAATCAGCAACTTGGAAAATTCTGATTTAATGATCATGATTTAACGTTACTTTAATTTAGCATTAGAGAATGTTTACAAAGCTTCATTGACACAAGGAGAAACAAACAAAGCTCTCAGAATGAGGGGAAAGCTACTGAATAGCAAGCGCAATCTTCTGGAGGCTGAGCAATAATGCATCAAACATGTAGTTGCTGTATAAACAGGGTGGGCACAGGGAAGTCATATACCACAACTAACAATTCCCAACAAAACTTAAAATAAAATCGGCGCCAGGATCGACAGAATTATTCACCGCCAGTCCCCGATTTTTTTTAGCCTGCTGTCTCCATGAAAGAACAGCAATAAAGAAGTCAATCTCCATTCGAAGTTATGTCCAAATTGTTTTATTTAAATCATTCTGCAGCATTTACAGCTGGAACTCTGGGAATTCATATATAACATCTTTGCCTGTTAGTTTCTTGTATACAGCAGAAAATGTATCCACCTGTGGGAAGAGAAAAAAAGATGTTTCAAACCCTTTCAATACTTGTACACAGTAGTGCACATTACAGTACAAAACTACCATTTCCAATGCAGACTGCAGGTTATAAGTTTGGAATACTCAAGAAAAAGTCTCCCAATTATCACCTAATATCTAGTAACTACCACCTTTGAATGAAAGAAATTGAAAGGATTAAAATTTAACACCAGTTCTGCAGCAAAAACATCACATTGCAAATGCTCTGGAATACAAAAATACTGATCTCCAGATCACATTTTACTCTAGAATTAAATCAGTATTTTTCACAATACAGTAATAATTCAGTATCAAAGGCTCCGCATTTAGAACATAATAGATTCATTAAGGAAAGTCTACAGGGCAGATCCCGTCTCAAACTGAAATATTTGAGGAAGTGACAAAGATGATTGATAAGGATAGGGCAGGTGAATGCTAACTGTGTGGACTTTAGCATTTGGCTAATGCGAAAGATTGTAATATGGCTGATTAGTCACACGAAGATCAAGACAGAGGAACCTTTCTGACGAACTGGCTGATTAGCAAGTCTGCAGACTACACAAAAACTAGAATTGTGGATAATGAGTAAGGTTGTCAAAGGATACAGTAGAACTTAGATCAGGGAGTTTTGTTCCAAAGATATACAGGTTAATAAGGGTTAGTAAGTTTTACACATGCTACGTTGGTGCTGGGAGAATGGTGACACTTGAAGGCTGCCTACACCACATCCTTGGACTGAGTTGTTGATTAACAGAAACGAAGCATTTCACTGCATGCTTCGATGTACATGTGACAAACAAAGCCAATTTTTATTTTTAGATGGAGTTTAATCTGGACTAGTGAGAGGAGCCATGTTTAGTGAGGTCAAAAGCAAGAGGGTGTTGCCTGCATTGGAAAGCAATGGCTACAAGTTGCACACGGTGGATTGTTTTCTCTGGAACATCAAAGGAAGAGCAGTAACCAGATAGAAGCATACAAATACAAGTTTATTAGGCATGTGTAGGGTAGGTGGTCAGTATTTATGTCAACCATCAGATATCTTCACACAGAGAATGGTGAATCTGTGGAATTCTCTGCCACAGGAAACAGTTGAGGCCAGTTCATTGGCTATATTTAAGAGGGAGTTAGATATGGCCCTTGTGGCTACGGGGATCAGGGGGTATGGAGGGAAGGCTGGTGCAGGGTTCTGAGTTGGATGATCAGCCATGATCATAATAAATGGCGGTGCAGGCTTGAAGGGCCGAATGGCCTACTCCTGCACCTATTTTCTATGTTTCTATTAATTGCCTGGAATGTGCTGCCGGGGTGGTATGGGAAGCAGACACAATAGCAACATTAAAAAAAAATTAAATAGAACAGAAACAGGAAGGGAAGAAAGGGATACAGACCATGTGCATGTAGCTAGGATTAGATTGGCATTATAATTGGGGCAGATATGGTGTGGCAAAGTTATTCTATGTTCATTCGCAACACTGCTGGGGGGATCCATGGTAATATAAGCATATCTTGCCATGCAAGGGCACACATTAAACTCACTTTATGTTCTACATTGTTCTGTTGTGCCTTGTCCAAGTGGACTTTGATGAGCCTTGTTCCATCCAGTTTCACACGGATTCTTTTGCCCACAATTTCACTAGGGAATACCAGGTCTTCAAGAATTGCATCATGCACTGCAGTCAATGTACGGCTGAAAGTGAACATTAAAATGTTCAGAACAATTTTATTTTAAATCAGTTTGCATGCAAATTTGGCTCATTTGAACACACTTAAAAATTAGATCTTCAGTATACTGTTTATTAATGCACAGTATACCGCTCATTAATATAAGAGCTCTGTCACTTCTTGGTGCAATGTGCAATAACAAAGGTATTGCGAATTCTACCTGTGCCCAATATTGCAAGAGTAACTAATGCAACAAATACATTTTCTGTCTCATTTGACAGAATTTTCAGTGGATACACCCAAAGACCGTAGAAAATAAAATTACTTCAGCTACAATAACCTAAAACCAAAAAATGTGAACTTCACTTTTCCAACTGAACATTGGCATAACTGCTGTCTGAAGTCTTCAAATCTCTGCATACACAAATATTTAAGATTATTTTGAAGACATTATGCACGATTGGTCAACCATTTCTGTTTCAGTTCTATGCTATTCAAAATGACACCATTCATTTTCTCTTCCCCTATAGTACCAGGCTGCTACAGTCAGCAGAGGTGCAATCATGAAGATGGCACGCCAGTAGCCTCTACTTTAAGAAACTGAAGCGATTTTGCACATCACCAAATACTCTACAAACTTATTCAGATGCACCGTTGGAAGTATTCCAGCTGGCTGTATCATTGTCCAGTACAATTTGAACACAGGAACACAAGCACCTGCTGAGTGTGCAGAGGGCAGCACAGTCCATCGTAGGCACAACCCTCCCAAGTTTCTACACGAGTCGCTGCCTTAAGCAGTTGAATCTATTATCAATGATACCCACCATCTAGTTCATACCCTCTTTGCTGCTACCAAGTAGTACAGAAGTCTAAAGTCCCACACCACTAAGTTCAGCAACAGCTACTTTCCTACAACTATCAGATTCTGAGCTCAATTACACAACATTCCACCTCAGCAATGAAACGCCATGGACCACCTTCTTGCTTAACTACAAACTTGTCTCCAATTAATGCACTCTTCTTCACTGGCTTATAGAATTTATTTATAGTTATGTATGCTGTCTGAATCTGTTACTGTGATGCTACAGTAAGCAAGTTTTTCCCACTGTCCCCAAGCCTCTCAGTACTTCATTATGACAATAAAATCAACTGTTTAACTATCACAAATAAATAAAATTTCCACAAAAGTTTAAAACTAAAATCCTTACTTAAAAACTTAGTGGAGCACTAATTGAATGCAAACCCATATCGGTGTTTTGTACTATACTGAGACGTAATAAGCTTTCTACCTGATCCAGCATGTTGATTTATCTCTCTCCTTACCAGAGGTTTCCTCCAAGAGGACAACCTTGTCGCTGGGTTTAAAGGCTAGCATGCCTTAATGACCCAGACAGCCATGTTGGCTGAAGTCAGGGCCTTGTGCTTTAATTCTTGGTAGGCTCACCCATGCCAAACAGGTCAAAGGGTACAGGCCAGACTAAGAGTGGCCCACCTGCACTCCAGGTTTGGGGGTTCAGCTCAGGACCAACGACTCCATCTGGTGAAATAAATTGTTACGGAAACAGCAATGAAGTATCCTTCTATACCTGTGTGTGATGGTATTCCTAAGTTTCCACCAGGACTGACAGTAATGAAAACCATGAGGGAACTACTGACTGCCACAATGAAGGAAACCCTGAACCCAAGACCAAAATAGCTTTTTTGAATGTACAAACCATGTGCAACACTGGTAAGCTACCACAAGTAAATACAGAAGTGCTTCATCACAACCTTCATATTTTGGGCATCAATGAAAGCAGATGGACAGTGGCTGGCAGGCTAAAGGCAGCAACTGGTGAAACAGTTTTATACTCAGGAAGGGAAGCCTATCTGTCAGCATTATGGTGTAGCTGGCATTTTGAAGAAAAGCACTGAGAAGTGCTGAGTGAAGTGGAAACCAATCAACATTAGGCTCATGAGTCAAGACTGAAAGGAAAGCAAGTGAACATGACTGATCCAATACTGCACTCCAACTAATGATAGAGACATTGAAGAAGAGGATGTCTCCTATGAACAGCTGCAATCACAGGTAGAGTTAAGCTGTTATAGTATAGTCATGGGTATATAACCACTGAAGTGGGAAATAACAATGCACTAGGGTTATGAGCACACGTGGACGGGGAATGATGAATAATAAGAGTGAAAGACTGCTGGGATTCTGTACCGTGAACAATCTGGTCATAAGAAGTACACTTTCCACACTCTGAAATCCACAAACTAGCATGGTGCTTACGCAAGGACCGTGACAAAAACCAGACTGACCATGTGATGATCAACGATATGTGCAGACAATCCTTGCAGGATGTAAAAGTGAAGAGAGGAGCACAGAAAGGAAATCACCACCTTGTTGTAGCAGTGATGAAACTCAAGCTAAGAGCACTGCGACCAAAACCTTTTGATGTTCAGAAGCTCAAGGATACCAGTGCAAGATCTGCCTTCACCATTCAGCTTAAGAATCACCATCTCAGAAATTTGAGATCCCTTCCAAAATTATTCAGGTTATCCAGAGTTTCTATGCTAAATTTACCTGCACATTTGGGGACTACAATTTGAGCTTTCAAATCAAGACACGAGTCAGGCAAGGCTGTGAGATGTTGATAATATTGTTTAATCCAGTGATTGACTGGGTTATGAAGCAGAAACATTAGGTGGTCTCTATACTCTACTTGACTTTGTGGATGACCTCATTACTATCACAAACACACCAGCATAAGCACAAAAGCATGTACCTTTGATGGACAGGTTTGACTTAGTCACTCAGAGAAAGACTGAGACCATGATCCTCAATATAAGATTTTCCCCCTCCTATCAAGGCAAATGGCGTTAACTTACTTGGCACTGGCTGATTCACCTACGTGCGTAGCATCACTCAGTAAGATGGCAAGACCAAGGAGGACATCCAGTCCAGACGCAAAGCTGGAAATGCTTTCCATGAGCAACATATGGGGATTAACCAAGTACAGCACCCTCACCAAGCTGAAACTGTACCAGAGCTGAGTTCTGTCCACTCTTGCATTGGGCAGATTGCTGGCACATGACAAGAGAGCAACCTTGCTAAGCTGTCATCATTCCTTACCATGAGCTTCCAGAAGGTGCTCTATTTTCTAGCCAATGAAGATCTCCAACCATGCCCTACTCTTTCAGTGTCATCAAGAGGACATGGCCTTAATCATCATGAGGAAATGCTGGGAGATGGATTCCGTACGTGATGAAAAGAGGCCAATTCTATCAAGACAGCACTTCACTGGACCCCCGAAGGGCAGAGGAAATGTGAAATAACAAAGACAACTTGGCAACATACTGTAGAGTCAGAAGTGAGGATCTTTATTGCTGCCCAAGTGCCAGCAGTGAAACGGGCAGGAAGTAATACCAGTTTTAAATCTTCCACATTAAGCCACAGATGTGGAACACTAAAAGCAAATGTGATTTCAGTATACAAGTCATTTACCTTCTGGGACGCTTCTGCTTATTCTTGTTTCTGCTTTTTCTGGTTGGCTTTGGTAGAATTCTCCTCTGTGTACAGAAACAAATTTCACATTTTAAAACAACACATGAAATACTAAATATTATAATCGAAGGATTTGTCATTCAAAAGAGTCGGGTTTTACCTGTGCAATGAAGACAACGTGTTTACCGCTGAATTTCTTTTCAAGTTCACGCACAAGTCGCACTTGGATCTTCTGAAAGGATTTCAGCTGGGGCACAGGCACAAAGATGATGATTGCTTTTCTGCCACTGCCAACTTCAATTTCCTAAAGTGAAAGCAAGTCAGCCCATAAATAATCTACTTTGTATTAAGATGTATTCAAAAAATTCAACATGTATCCTTTTAAAAGATTGGTTACAAACATTTCATCTAAGGAAAACAGGATTTCTATTTTCAGAATATACAATCTGCATTTCAAGTAAAACCATTCTAAGCCACTTTACAAGAGCTTTAATCAACAGTGAACACATCAAAAACTATGGCAATTTTCCAAGGACACAGCAGAAACTCAACTCATTCTAAACAGACGTGGTACTCCCCATTACAACATTGAGTCAAAAGTGTCTTTAATGAAATCTACTATCAGTAATACATGATGGACAGGTGATATCCCTCATCTCTTACTAGTTCAATCTTTCAGTTACAACTTATCATCCCTTCTACTGAGAAGACTAAATTATAGAAAACCAATAAGATTGAAAAAGTAATGCAACTGGCCATCTACCATCAGACTGCAACCAACTAGCTCAGGTTGGGAACGAAACAGACAACTTCAAGCTATGTTAGAGCAATTTGAACAAGCATTTTTGTTACCAGGAGGGGGGGAAAAAAAAAATCACAACTCTTACTTTCAATGTGAAACACAAGCTTAGTCTAATAAGTTTCATATCAAACCCAGAGAACACTTCAGTTAGAAGGTATGAAGTTCTGACCACCTTACAGACAAGGACATAACAAGTTTACCAGGAAATGAGGGATACGTACATGTTTTATTCAGATGCAGCACTGATGAAGGGCTTTAAAAGATCAACCAAGACAATTCCCCAATGAGTCCATAGGGCAACTAACCAGAATTGTGTGCCTTTTAAAAAGATGTGACAGGGTTCTGTTGGCAGGGATACTGAAAACTAAAAATTTAAAACCTTGCATACTAGAAATTACCAGAACTTGCACTATACTGAAGGGTATGATTCTCCATCACGAGTAAAATGCCAGCCGTAGAGATTGTAGAAAACTCACCTTAGCAGCTGTAATGTTCAATTCCCTTAACTGTGCCTTTAGGTCAGAGTTCATTTCTAGCTCCAAAAGAGCCTAGGGATACAAGATAAATCAAAGTTAAATTACCAATATTTTGGCAAGTCATAAACTACCCAAAATAAAAGAAAAAGCATTTTTTAATTAAAACACCGCCACATCAACACCACTTCCTGTTACACACAACCCTGAGTTTGGTTTAAAAAAAGCACCTGATACCCACATCCAAATCTTGGTCAAAAAGGTAGGGTATTATTTCAAGGAAAGCAGAATATTTTAAGGTAATTTGAGAAAATTCCTTCCGACTCACTTTACTGACAGTAAATGGTCAAATGTGGTAGGGGTGATTATGTACAGCAGTATTCTCAGTTCACATTACCGAAAAGCAAACTGCTTGTGAAAGAGAGCAAAACAGGACTTAGAGGAACAGTCTAGGAATGCAAAAGACCTCAAGGACAAAAGACTGCAGATGTTGGAATCTGGTGCAAAACAGCTGAAAAATCCCACAGGAACAAAGGTATGGGCAACACTTCAGGTTCTGAAGCAGGGCCTCAATCCGAGATGTGCACCACCCATACAATGCCTGTTCAATGAAAGCCTCGATTGGCAATTCCCTAAACATAGCTATAACCAGTAATGGAACCAAGCAAATACAGTCCCATCCAAATTAAAGGATACAGACTCTGCAGCAGGATAACAAGGCCAACCATCTTAAAGACCACAAATTAAATATAAAACAGAACAACACAGTGCAGGCACTTCAGCCCACCACGTTGTGTCAACCTTTTAACCTACTCCAAGATCAATCTAACCCTTCCCTCTCTCATAACCCTCCAGTTTTTCTATCATCCATGTGCCCATCCAAGAGTTTCCTAAATGCCCCAAAGAGGAGACTTAGCAATGAAACCAAATCCTTGACCTTAATTTTTTTAAATTCATTATAATATTTCAAA